>NC_052253.1:7811156-8037128 GCF_013401445.1 Tripterygium wilfordii
AATAGACCAAGTTAGGTTCAAAATTGCACGAAACGTGAAAAACTTATCTATGCATAGAATTGAGCATTCCTAAGGCATCAAAATGGACCGTTATAATCTCTTTGGTGTTCTTCGAAGTCTTAAGTTGCTAGTTTAGCTTTTGGACAACGTTTCGTTAGGTAAAGAAGCCAATAGACCAAGTTAAGCTCACAATTGCACGAAATGTGAAAAACTTTTGTATGCATGGAATCAAGCATTCCTAAGGCATCAAAGTCGACCGTTTTACTATATTTAGTGTTCTTAGAGGTCTTAACTTGCTAGTTTAGCTTTTGGACAATGTTTCGTTAGGTAAAGAAGCCAATAGGCCAAGTTAAGTTCAAAATGGCACGAAACATGGAAAACTTGCCATGCATAGAATTGAGCATTCCTAAGGCATCAAAATAGACCGTTACACTCTTTTTAGTGTTCTTGGAAGTCTTAACTGGCTAGTTTAGCTTTTCAACAACGTTTCATTAGGTAAAGAAGCCAATGGACCAAGTTAAGTTCAAAATTGCACAAAACATGGAAAACTTGCGCATGCATAGAATTGAGCATTCCTAAGGCATGAAAATAGACCGCTATACTCTATTTAGTGTTCTTAGAAGTCTTAACTTTCTAGTTTAGCTTTTGGACATCTTTTCGTTTGGTAAAGAAGCCAATACACCAAGTTAAGTTCAAAATGGCACGAAACGTGAAAAACTTGTCCATGCATAGAATTGAGCATTCCTAAGGCATGAAAATGGACCGTTATGCTCTATTTAGTGTTCTTAGAATTATTAAGTTGCTAGTTTAGCTTTTGGACAACGTTTCGTTAGGTAAAGAAGCCAATAGACCAAGTTAGGTTGAAAATGCACGAAACGTGAAAAACTTGTTAATGCATAGAATTGAGCATTCCTAAGGCATCAAAATGGACCGTCATACTCTATTTAGTGTTCTAAGAAGTCTTAACTTGCTAATTTAGCTTTTGGACATCGTTTCGATAGTTAGGTAAAAAGCCAATAGACCAAGTTACGTGCAAAATTGCACAAAACATGAAAAACTTGTCTATGCATAGAATTGAGCATTCCTAAGGCATCAAAATGAACCGTTATACTCTATTTAGTGTTCTTCAAAGTCTTAACTTGCTAGTTTAGCATTTGGACATCGTTTCGTTAGGTAAAGAAGCCAATAGACCAAGTTAAGTTCAAAATTGCAACAAACGTGAAAAACTTGTCTATGCATAGAATTGAGCATTCCTAAGGCATCAAAATGGACCGTTATACTCTATTTGTGTTCTTAGAAGTCTTAACTTGCTAGTTTAGCTTTTGGACGACGTTTCGTTAGGTAAAGAAGTCAATAGACCAAGTTAGGTTCAAAATTGCACGGAACGTGAAAAACTTGTCTATGCATAGAATTGAGCATTCCTAAGTCATCAAAATGGATTGTTATAATCTATTTAGTGTTCTTCGAAGTCTTAACTTGCTAGTTTTGCTTTTGGACATCATTTCGTTAGGTAAAGAGGCCAATAGACCAAGTTAAGTTCAAAATTGCAACAAACGTGAAAAACTTGTCTATGCTTAGAATTGAGCATTCCTAAGGCATCAAAATGGACCGTTATACTCTATTTTGTGTTCTTAGAAGTCTTAACTTGCTAGTTTAGCTTTTGGACAACGTTTCGTTAGGTAAAGAAGTCAATAGACCAAGTTAGGTTCAAAATTGCACGAAACGTGAAAAACTTATCTATGCATAGAATTGAGCATTCCTAAGGCATCAAAATGGACCGTTATAATCTCTTTGGTGTTCTTCGAAGTCTTAAGTTGCTAGTTTAGCTTTTGGACAACGTTTCGTTAGGTAAAGAAGCCAATAGACCAAGTTAAGCTCACAATTGCACGAAATGTGAAAAACTTTTGTATGCATGGAATCAAGCATTCCTAAGGCATCAAAGTCGACCGTTTTACTATATTTAGTGTTCTTAGAGGTCTTAACTTGCTAGTTTAGCTTTTGGACAATGTTTCGTTAGGTAAAGAAGCCAATAGGCCAAGTTAAGTTCAAAATGGCACGAAACATGGAATACTTGCCATGCATAGAATTGAGCATTCCTAAGGCATCAAAATAGACCGTTACACTCTTTTTAGTGTTCTTGGAAGTCTTAACTGGCTAGTTTAGCTTTTCAACAACGTTTCATTAGGTAAAGAAGCCAATGGACCAAGTTAAGTTCAAAATTGCACAAAACATGGAAAACTTGCGCATGCATAGAATTGAGCATTCCTAAGGCATCAAAGTGGACCGTTATACTATATTTAGTTTTCTTAGAAGTCTTAACTTGCTAATTTAGCTTTTGGACATCGTTTTGTTAGGTAAAGAAGCCAATAGGCCAGTTAAGTTCACAATTGCACGAAATGTGAAAAACTCGTCTATGCATGGAATTGAGCATTCCTAAGGCAACAAAGTGGACCGTTATACTCTATTTAGTGCTCTTGGAAGTCTTAACTTGCCAGTTTAGCTTTTGGATAACATTTCGTTAGATAAAGAAGCCAATAGACCAAGTTAAGTTCAGAAGTGCACGAAACATGGAAAACTTGTGCATGCATAGAATTGAGCATTCCTAGGGCATCAAAATAGACCGTTATACTCTATTTAGTGTTCTTAGAGGTCTTCACTTGCTAGTTTAGGTTTTGGACATCGTTTCGTTGGGTAAAGAAGCCAATAGACCAAGTTAAGTTCAAAATGCCACAAAACGTGAAAAACTTGTCTATGCATAGAATTGAGCATTCCTAAGGCATCAAAAGTGACCGTTATGCTCTATTTAGTGTTCTTAGAAATCTTAACATGCTAGTTTAGCTCTTGGACAACGTTTCGTTAGGTAAAGAAGCCAATAGACCAAGCTAAGTTCAAAATTGCAAGAAACGTGAAAAACTTGTCTATGCATAGAATTGAGTTCCTAAGGCATCAAAAAGACTATCATACTCTATTTAGTGTTCTTAGAAGTCTTAACTTGCTAGTTTAGCTTTTGGACAACGTTTCGTTAGGTAAAGAAGCCAATAGACCAAGTTAAGTTCAAAATGGCACGAAACTTGGAAAACTTGCCATGCATAGAATTGAGCATTCCTAAGGCATCAAAATAGACCGTTATGCTCTTTTAGTGTTCTTGGAAGTCTTAACTTTCTAATTTAACTTTTGGACAACGTTTCGTTAGGTAAAGAAGCCAATAGGCCAAGTTAGGTTCAAAATTGCACGAAACGTCAAAAACTTGTCATTCATAGAATTGAGCATTCGTAAGGCATCAAAAGTGACAGTTATGCTCTATTTAGTGTTCTTAGAAATCTTAACTTGCTAGTTTAGCTTTTGGACATCGTTTCGTTGGGTAAAGAAGCCAATAGACCAAGTTAAATTCAAAATGGCACGAAACGTGAAAAACTTATCCAAGCATAGACTTGAGCATTCCGAAGGCATCAAAAGTGACCGTTATGCTCTATTTAGTGTTCTTAGAAATCTTAACTTGCTAGTTTAGCTTTTGGACAACGTTTCGTTAGGTAAAGAAGCCAATAGACCAAGTTAAGTTCAAAATTACACGAAACGTGAAAAACTTGTCTATGCGTAGAAATGAGCATTCCTAAGGCATCAAAATGGACCGTTATACTCTATTTAGTGTTCTTAGAAGTCTTAACTTGCTAGTTTAGTTTTGGGACATCGTTTCGTTAGGTAAACAAGCCAATAGACGAAGTTAAGTTCACAATTGCACGAAATGTGAAACACTTGTCTATGCATGGAATTGAGCATTCCTAAGGCGTCAAAGTGGACCGTTATACTATATTTAGTGTTCTTAGAAGTCTTAACTTGCTAGTTTAGATTTTGGACAATGTTTCGTTAGGTAAAGAAGCCAATAGACTAAGTTAAGTTCAAAATGGCATGAAACAAGGAAAACTTGCCATGCATAGAATTGAGCATTCCTAAGGCATCAAAATAGACCGTTACACTCTTTTTAGTGTTCTTGGAAGTCTTAACTGGCTAGTTTAGCTTTTGGACAACGTTTCATTAGGTAAAGAAGCCAATAGACCAAGTTAAGTTCAAAATTGCACAAAACATGGAAAACTTGCGCATGCATAGAATTGAGCATTCCTAAGGCATGAAAATAGACCGCTATACTCTATTTAGTGTTCTTAGAAGTCTTAACTTTCTAGTTTTGCTTTTGGACATCTTTTCGTTAGGTAAAGAAGCCAATAGACCAAGTTAAGTTCAAAATGGCGCGAAACTTGGAAAACTTTCCATGCATAGAATTGAGCATTCCTAAGGCATGAAAATGGACCGTTATGCTCTATTTAGTGTTCTTAGAATTATTAAGTTGCTAGTTTAGCTTTTGGACAACGTTTCGTTAGGTAAAGAAGCCAATAGACCAAGTTAGGTTGAAAATTGCACGAAACGTGAAAAACTTGTTAATGCATAGAATTGAGCATTCCTAAGGCATCAAAATGGACCGTCATACTCTATTTAGTGTTCTTAGAAGTCTTAACTTGCTAATTTAGCTTTTGGACAACGTTTCATTAGTTAGGTAAAAAGCCAATAGACCAAGTTACGTGCAAAATTTGACAAAACGTGAAAAACTTATCTATGCATAGAATTGAGCATTCCTAAGGCATCAAAATGAACCGTTATACTCTATTTAGTGTTCTTCGAAGTCTTAACTTCCTAGTTTAGCATTTGGACATCGTTTCGTTAGGTAAAGAAGCCAATAGACCAAGTTAAGTTCAAAATTGCATGAAACGTGAAAAACTTATCTATGCATAGAATTGAGCATTCCTAAGGCATCAAAATGGACCGTTATACTCTATTTAGTGTTCTTAGAAGTCTTAACTTGCTAGTTTAGCTTTTGGACAACGTTTCGTTAGGTAAAGAAGTCAATATACCAAGTTAGGTTCAAAATTGCACGAAAAGTGAAAAACTTCTCTATGCATAGAATTGAGCATTCCTACGGCATCAAAATGGACCGTTATAATCTATTTAGTGTTCTTCGAAGTCTTAACTTGCTAGTTTTGCTTTTGGACATCGTTTCGTTAGGTAAAGAAGCCAATAGACCAAGTTAAGTTCAAAATTGCATGAAACGTGAAAAACTTATCTATGCATAGAATTGAGCATTCCTAAGGCATCAAAATGGACCGTTATAATCTCTTTTGTGTACTTCGAAGTCTTAACTTGCTAGTTTAGCTTTTGGACAACGTTTCGTTAGAAAAAGAAGCCAATAGACCAAGTTAAGCTCACAATTGCACGAAATGTGAAAAACTTTTGTATGCATGGAATCAAGCATTCCTAAGGCATAAAAGTCGACCGTTTTACTATATTTAGTGTTCTTAGAGGTCTTAACTTGCTAGTTTAGCTTTTGGACAATGTTTCGTTAGGTAAAGAAGCCAATAGGCCAAGTTAAGTTCAAAATGGCACGAAACATGGAAAACTTGCCATGCATAGAATTGAGGATTCCTAAGGCATCAAAATAGACCGTTACACTCTTTTTAGTGTTCTTGGAAGTCTTAACTGGCTAGTTTAGCTTTTGACAACGTTTCATTAGGTAAAGAAGCCAATGGACCAAGTTAAGTTCAAAATTGCACAAAACATGGAAAACTTGCGCATGCATAGAATTGAGCATTCCTAAGGCATCAAAGTGGACCGTTATACTATATTTAGTTTTCTTAGAAGTCTTAACTTGCTAATTTAGCTTTTGGACATCGTTTTGTTAGGTAAAGAAGCCAATCGGCCAGTTAAGTTCACAATTGCACGAAATGTGAAAAACTCGCTATGCATGGAATTGAGCATTCCTAAGGCATCAAAGTGGACCGTTATACTCTATTTAGTGTTCTTGGAAGTCTTAACTTGGTAGTTTAGCTTTTGGATAACATTTCGCTAGATAAAGAAGCCAATAGACCAAGTTAAGTTCAGAAGTGCACGAAACATGGAAAACTTGTGCATGCATAGAATTGAGCATTCCTAAGGCATCAAAATGAACCGTTATACTCTATTTAGTGTTCTTCGAAGTCTTAACTTGCTAGTTTAGCATTTGGACATCGTTTCGTTAGGTAAAGAAGCCAATAGACCAAGTTAAGTTCAAAATTGCAACAAACGTGAAAAACTTGTCTATGCATAGAATTGAGCATTCCTAAGGCATCAAAATGGACCGTTATACTATATTTTGTGTTCTTAGAAGTCTTAACTTGCTAGTTTAGCTTTTGGACGACGTTTCGTTAGGTAAAGAAGTCAATAGACCAAGTTAGTTCAAAATTGCACGGAACGTGAAAAACTTGTCTATGCATAGAATTGAGCATTCCTAAGTCATCAAAATGGATTGTTATAATCTATTTAGTGTTCTTCGAAGTCTTAACTTGCTAGTTTTGCTTTTGGACATCATTTCGTTAGGTAAAGAGGCCAATAGACCAAGTTAAGTTCAAAATTGCAACAAACGTGAAAAACTTGTCTATGCTTAGAATTGAGCATTCCTAAGGCATCAAAATGGACCGTTATACTCTATTTTGTGTTCTTAGAAGTCTTAACTTGCTAGTTTAGCTTTTGGAC
The DNA here is from genome assembly GCF_013401445.1 of Tripterygium wilfordii. NCBI lineage: Eukaryota > Viridiplantae > Streptophyta > Magnoliopsida > Celastrales > Celastraceae > Tripterygium > Tripterygium wilfordii. The sequence goes on from NC_052253.1 coordinate 7,817,712, forward strand.
AACGTTTCGTTAGGTAAAGAAGTCAATAGACCAAGTTAGGTTCAAAATTGCACGAAACGTGAAAAACTTATCTATGCATAGAATTGAGCATTCCTAAGGCATCAAAATGGACCGTTATAATCTCTTTGGTGTTCTTCGAAGTCTTAAGTTGCTAGTTTAGCTTTTGGACAACGTTTCGTTAGGTAAAGAAGCCAATAGACCAAGTTAAGCTCACAATTGCACGAAATGTGAAAAACTTTTGTATGCATGGAATCAAGCATTCCTAAGGCATCAAAGTCGACCGTTTTACTATATTTAGTGTTCTTAGAGGTCTTAACTTGCTAGTTTAGCTTTTGGACAATGTTTCGTTAGGTAAAGAAGCCAATAGGCCAAGTTAAGTTCAAAATGGCACGAAACATGGAATACTTGCCATGCATAGAATTGAGCATTCCTAAGGCATCAAAATAGACCGTTACACTCTTTTAGTGTTCTTGGAAGTCTTAACTGGCTAGTTTAGCTTTTCAACAACGTTTCATTAGGTAAAGAAGCCAATGGACCAAGTTAAGTTCAAAATTGCACAAAACATGGAAAAACTTGCGCATGCATAGAATTGAGCATTCCTAAGGCATCAAAGTGGACCGTTATACTATATTAGTTTTCTTAGAAGTCTTAACTTGCTAATTTAGCTTTTGGACATCGTTTTGTTAGGTAAAGAAGCCAATAGGCCAGGTTAAGTTCACAATTGCACGAAATGTGAAAAACTCGTCTATGCATGGAATTGAGCATTCCTAAGGCAAAAAGTGGACCGTTATACTCTATTTAGTGCTCTTGGAAGTCTTAACTTGCCAGTTTAGCTTTTGGATAACATTTCGTTAGATAAAGAAGCCAATAGACCAAGTTAAGTTCAGAAGTGCACGAAACATGGAAAACTTGTGCATGCATAGAATTGAGCATTCCTAGGGCATCAAAATAGACCGTTATACTCTATTTAGTGTTCTTAGAGGTCTTCACTTGCTAGTTTAGGTTTTGGACATCGTTTCGTTGGGTAAAGAAGCCAATAGACCAAGTTAAGTTCAAAATGCCACAAACGTGAAAAACTTGTCTATGCATAGAATTGAGCATTCCTAAGGCATCAAAAGTGACCGTTATGCTCTATTTAGTGTTCTTAGAAATCTTAACATGCTAGTTTAGCTCTTGGACAACGTTTCGTTAGGTAAAGAAGCCAATAGACCAAGCTAAGTTCAAAATTGCAAGAAACGTGAAAAACTTGTCTATGCATAGAATTGAGTATTCCTAAGGCATCAAAAAGACTATCATACTCTATTTAGTGTTCTTAGAAGTCTTAACTTGCTAGTTTAGCTTTTGGACAACGTTTCGTTAGGTAAAGAAGCCAATAGACCAAGTTAAGTTCAAAATGGCACGAAACTTGGAAAACTTGCCATGCATAGAATTGAGCATTCCTAAGGCATCAAAATAGACCGTTATGCTCTTTTTAGTGTTCTTGGAAGTCTTAACTTTCTAATTTAACTTTTGGACAACGTTTCGTTGGGTAAAGAAGCCAATAGGCCAAGTTAGGTTCAAAATTGCACGAAACGTCAAAAACTTGTCAATTCATAGAATTGAGCATTCGTAAGGCATCAAAAGTGACAGTTATGCTCTATTTAGTGTTCTTAGAAATCTTAACTTGCTAGTTTAGCTTTTGGACATCGTTTCGTTGGGTAAAGAAGCCAATAGACCAAGTTAAATTCAAAATGGCACGAAACGTGAAAAACTTATCCAAGCATAGACTTGAGCATTCCGAAGGCATCAAAAGTGACCGTTATGCTCTATTTAGTGTTCTTAGAAATCTTAACTTGCTAGTTTAGCTTTTGGACAACGTTTCGTTAGGTAAAGAAGCCAATAGACCAAGTTAAGTTCAAAATTACACGAAACGTGAAAAACTTGTCTATGCGTAGAAATGAGCATTCCTAAGGCATCAAAATGGACCGTTATGCTCTATTTAGTGTTCTTAGAAGTCTTAAATTGCTAGTTTAGCTTTTGGACAACGTTTCGTTAGGTAAAGAAGCCAATAGACCAAGTTAAGTTCACAATTGCACGAAATGTGAAAAACTTGTCTATGCATGGAATTGAGCATTCCTAAGGCATCAAAGTCGACCGTTATACTATATTTAGTGTTCTTAGAAGTCTTAACTTGCTAGTTTAGCTTTTGGACAATGTTTCGTTAGGTAAAGAAGCCAATAGACTAAGTTAAGTTCAAAATGGCATGAAACAAGGAAAACTTGCCATGCATAGAATTGAGCATTCCTAAGGCATCAAAATAGACCGTTACACTCTTTTTAGTGTTCTTGGAAGTCTTAACTGGCTAGTTTAGCTTTTGGACAACGTTTCATTAGGTAAAGAAGCCAATAGACCAAGTTAAGTTCAAAATTGCACAAAACATGGAAAACTTGCGCATGCATAGAATTGAGCATTCCTAAGGCATGAAAATAGACCGCTATACTCTATTTAGTGTTCTTAGAAGTCTTAACTTTCTAGTTTAGCTTTTGGACATCTTTTCGTTTGGTAAAGAAGCCAATACACCAAGTTAAGTTCAAAATGGCACGAAACGTGAAAAACTTGTCCATGCATAGAATTGAGCATTCCTAAGGCATGAAAATGGACCGTTATGCTCTATTTAGTGTTCTTAGAATTATTAAGTTGCTAGTTTAGCTTTTGGACAACGTTTCGTTAGGTAAAGAAGCCAATAGACCAAGTTAGGTTGAAAATTGCACGAAACGTGAAAAACTTGTTAATGCATAGAATTGAGCATTCCTAAGGCATCAAAATGGACCGTCATACTCTATTTAGTGTTCTTAGAAGTCTTAACTTGCTAATTTAGCTTTTGGACAACGTTTCATTAGTTAGGTAAAAAAGCCAATAGACCAAGTTACGTGCAAAATTTGACAAAACGTGAAAAACTTATCTATGCATAGAATTGAGCATTCCTAAGGCATCAAAATGAACCGTTATACTCTATTTAGTGTTCTTCGAAGTCTTAACTTGCTATTTTAGCTTTTGGACATCGTTTCGTTAGGTAAAGAAGCCAATAAACCAACTTAGGATCACAATTGCACGAAACGTGAAAAACTTGTCTATGCATAGAATTGAGCATTCCTAAGGCATCAAAATGGACCATTATAATCTATTTAGTGTTCTTCGAAGTCTTAACTTGCTAGTTTTGCTTTTGGACATCGTTTCTTTAGGTAAAGAAGCCAATAGACCAAGTTAAGTTCACAATTGCACAAAACGTGAAAAACTTATCTATGCATAGAATTGAGCATTCCGAAGGCATCAAAATGGACCGTTATAATCTCTTTTGTGTTCTTCGAAGTCTTAACTTGCTAGTTTAACTTTTGGACATCGTTTCGTTAGGTAAAGATGCCAATAGACCAAGTTAGGTTCAAAATTGCACGAAACGTGAAAAACTTGTCTATGCATAGAATTGAGCATTCCTAAGGCATCAAAATGGACCATTATAATCTATTTAGTGTTCTTCGAAGTCTTAACTTGCTAGTTTTGCCTTTGGACATCGTTTCGTTAGGTAAAGAAGCCAATAGACCAAGTTAAGTTCACAATTGCACGAAACGTGAAAAACTTATCTATGCATAGAATTGAGGATTCCTAAGGCATCAAAATGGACTGTTATAATCTCTTTAGTGTTCTTCGAAGTCTTAACTTGCTAGTTTAGCTTTTGGACATCGTTGCGTTAGGTAAAGATGCCAATAGACCAAGTTAAGTTCAAAATTGCACGAAACGTGAAAAACTTGTCTATGCAAAGAATTGAGCATTCCTAAGGCATCAAAATGGACCGTTATACTCTATTTAGTGTTCTTAGAAGTCTTAACTAGCTAGTTTAGCTATTGGACAACGTGTCGTTACGTAAAGAAGCCAATAGACCAAGTTTAGTTCAAAATGGCACGAAACATGAAAAACTTGTCTATGGATAGAATTGAGCATTCCTAGGGCATCAAAATGGACCGTTATACTCTATTTAGTGTTCTTAGAAGTCTTAACTTGCTAGTTTAGCTTTTGGACAATGTTTCGTTAGGTAAAGAGGCCAATAGACCAAGTTAAGTTCACAATTGCACGAAATGTGAAAAACTTGTCTATGCACGGAATTGAGCATTCCTAGGGCATCAAAGTTGACCGTTATACTATATTTAGTGTTCTTAGAAGTCTTAAATTCCTAGTTTATCTTTTGGACAATGTTTCGTTAGGTAAAGAAGCCAATAGACCAAGTTAAGTTCAAAATGGCACGAAACTTGGAAAACTTGCCATGCATAGAATTGAGCATTCCAAAGGCATCAAAATAGACCGTTATGCTCTATTTAGTGTTCTTAGAAGTCTTAACTTGCTAGTTTAGCTTTTGGACAACGTTTCATTAGGTAAAAAAGCCAATAGACCAAGTTAAGTTCAAAATTGCACGGAACGTGAAAAATTAGTCTATGCATAGAATTGAGCATTCCTAAGGCATCAAAATGGACCGTCATAATCTATTTAGTGTTCTTAAAAGTCTTAAGTTGCTAGTTTAGCTTTTGGGCATCGTTTCGTTAGGTAAAGAAGCCAATAGACCAAGTTAAGTTCAAAATTGCACGAAACGTGAAAAACTTGTCTATGCATAGAATTGAGCATTCCTAAGGAATCAAAAAGGACCGTTATGCTCTGTCTAGTGTTCTTAGAAGTCTTAACTTGCTAGTTTAGCTTTTGGACAATGTTTCGTTAGGTAAAGAAGTCAATAGACCAAGTTAGGTTCAAAATTGCATGAAACGTGAAAAACTTGTCTATGCATCGAATTGAGCATTCCTAAGGCATCAAAATGGACCATTATAATCTATTTAGTGTTCTTCGAAGCCTTAACTTGCTAGTTTAGCTTTTGTACATCGTTTCGTTAGGTAAAGAAGCCAATAGACCAAGTTAAGTTGAAAATTGTATAAAACGTGAAAAAGTTATCTATGCACAGAATTGAGCATTCATAAGGCATCAAAATGGACCGTTATAATCTCTTTAGTGTTCTTCGAAGTCGTAACTTGCTAGTTTAGGTTTTGGACATCGTGTCGTTAGGTAAAGATGCCAATAGACCAAGTTAAGTTCAAAATTGCACGAAACATGAAAAACTTGTCAATGCAAAGAATTGAGCATTCCTAAGGCATCAAAATGGACCGTTATACTCTATTTAGTGTTCTTAGATGTCTTAACTTGCTAGTTTAGCTTTTGGACAACGTTTCGTTAGGTAAAGAAGCCAATAGACCAAGTTAAGTTCAAAATGGCACGAAACATGAAGAACTGGTCTATGCATAGAATTGAGCATTCCTAAGGAATCAAAATGGACCGTTATACTCTATTTTGTGTTCTTAGAAGTCTTAACTTGCTAATTTAGCTTTTGGACATCGTTTCGTTAGGTAAAGAAGCCAATAGACCTAGTTAAGTTCACAATCGCACGAAATGTGAAAAACTTGTCTATGCATGGAATTGAACATTCCTAAGGCATCAAAGTGGACCGTTATACTCCATTTAGTGTTCTTAGAATTCTTAACTTGCTAGTTTAGCTTTTGGACAACATTTCGTTTGATAAATAACTCAATAGACCAAGTTAAGTTCAAAATTGCACGAAACATGGAAAACTTGCGCATGCATAGAATTGAGCATTCCTAAGGCATCAAAGTGCACCGTTATACTATATTTAGTGTTCTTAGAAGTCTTAACTTGCTAGTTTAGCTTTTGGACAATGTTTCGTTAGGTAAAGAAGCCAACAGACCAAGTAAATTTCAAAATGGAAAGAAACATGGAAAACTTCCCATGCATAGAATTGAGCATTCCTAGGGCATCAATGTGGACTGTTATACGATATTTAGTGTTCTTAGAAGTCTTAACTTGCTAGTTTAGCTTTTGGACAATGTTTCGTTAGGTAAAGAAGCCAATAGACAAGTTAAGTTCAAAATGGCACGAAACATGGAAAACTTCTCATGCATAGAATTGAGCATTCCTAAGGCATCAATGTGGACCGTTATACTATATTTAGTGTTCTTAGAAGTCTTAACTTGCTATTTTAGCTTTTGGACAATGTTTCGTTAGGTAAAGAAACCAATAGACCAAGTTAAGTTCAAAACGGCACGAAACATGGAAAACTTGCCATGCATAGAATTGAGCATTCCTAAGGCATCAAAATACACCGTTATGCTCTTTTTAGTTTTCTGGAAGTCTTAACTGGCTAGTTTAGCTTTTGGAGAACGTTTCGTTAGGTAAAGGAGCCAATAGACCAAGTTAAGTACAAAATTGCACAAAACATGGAAGACATGCGCATGCATAGAATTGAGCATTCCTAAGGCATCAAAATAGACCGTTATACTCTTTTTAGCGTTCTTAGAAGTCTTAACTTGCCAGTTTATCTTTTGGACATCGTTTCGTTAGGTAAAGAAGCCAATAGACAAAGTTAAGCTCAAAATGGCATGAAACGTGAAAAACTTGTCCATGCATAGAATTGAGCATTCCTTAGGCATCAAAATGGACAGTTATGCTCTATTCAGTGTTCTTAGAAGTCTTAACTTGCTAGTTTAGCTTTTGGACATCGTTTCATTAGGTAAAGAAGCCAATAGACCAAGTTAATTTCAAAATGGCACGAAAAATGGAAAACTTCCCATGCATAGAATTGAGCATTCCTAAGGCATCAAAATAGACCGTTATACTCTATTTAGTGTTCTTAGGGTCTTAACTTGCTAGTTTTGCTTTTGGACATCGTTTCGTTAGGTAAAGAAGCCAATAGACCTAGTTAGGTTCAAAATTGCACGAAACGTGAAAAACTTGTGAATGCATAGAATTGAGCATTTCTAAGGCATCAAAATAGACCGTTATACTCTATTTAGTGTTCTTCGTAGTCTTAACTCGCTAGTTTAGCTTTTGGACATCGTTTCGTTAGGTAAAGAAGCCAATAGACCAAGTTAAGTTCAAAATTGCACGAAAGGTGAAAAACTTATCTATGCATAGAATTGAGCATTTCTAAGGCATCAAAATGGACCGTTATAATCTACTTAGTGTTCTTCGAAGCCTCAACTTGCTAGTTTAGCTTTTGGACATCGTTTCGTTAGGTAAAGAAGCCAATAGACCAAGTTAAGTTCACAATCGCACGAAATGTGAAAAACTTTTCTATGCATGGAATTGAGCATTCCTAAGGCATCAAAATGGACCGTTATACTCTATTTAGTGTTCTTAGAAGTCTTAACTTGCTAGTTTAGCTTTTGGACAACGTTTCGTTAGGTAAAGAAGCCAATAGACCAAGTTAAGTTCAAAATGGCACGAAACATGAAGAACTGGTCTATGCATAGAATTGAGCATTCCTAAGGACTCAAAATGGACCGCTATACTCTATTTAGTGTTCTTAGAAGTCTTAACTTGCTAATTTAGCTTTTGGACATCGTTTCATTAGGTAAAAAAGCCAATAGACCTAGTTAACTTCACAATCGCACGAAATGTGAAATACTTGTCTATGCATGGAATTGAGCATTCCTAAGGCATCAAAGTGGACCGTTATACTCTATTTAGTGTTCTTAGAAGACTTAACTTGCTAGTTTAGCTTTTGGACAACATTTCGTTAGATAAATAAGCCAATAGACCAAGGTAAGTTCAAAATTGCATGAAACATGGAAAACTTGCCATGCATAGAATTCAACATTCCTAAGGCATCAAAATAGACCGTTATACTCTATTTAGTGTTCTTGGAAGTCTTAACTGGCTAGTTTAGCTTTTGGACAACGTTTCGTTTGGTAAAGAAGCAAATAGACCAAGTTAAGTTCAAAATTGCACAAAACATGGAAAACTTGCGCATGCATAGAATTGAGCATTCCTAAGGCATCAAAATAGACCGTTACACTCTATTTAGTGTTCTTAGAAGTCTTAACTTGCTAGTTTAGCTTTTGGACATCGTTTCGTTAGGTAAAGAAGCCAATAGACCAAGTTAAGTTCAAAATGGCACGAAACGTGAAAAACTTGTCCATGCATAGAATTGAGCATTCCTAAGGCATCAAAATAAACCCTTATGCTCTATTTAGTGTTCTTAGAAGTTTTAACTTGCTAGTTTAGCTTTTGGACAACGTTTCGTTAGGTAAAGAAACCAATGGACCAAGTTAGGTTCAAAATTGCACGAAACGTGAAAAACTTGTCAATGCATAGAATTGAGCATTCCTAAGGCATTAAAATAGACGTTATACTCTATTTAGTGTTTTTCGAAGTCTTAACTTGCTAGTTTAGCTTTTGGACATCGTTTCGTTAGGTAAAGAGGACAATACACCAAGTTAAGTTCAAAATTGCACGACACGTGAAAAACTTATCTATGCATAGAATTGAGCATTCCTAAGGCATCAAAATGGACAGTTATAATCTATTTAGTGTTCTTCGAAGCCTTAACTTGCTAGTTTAGCTTGTGGACATCGTTTCGTTAGGTAAAGAAGTCAATAGACCAAGTTAAGTTCAAAATGGCACAAAACATCGAAAACTTGTCCATGCATAGAATTGAGGATTCCTAAGGAATCAAAATGGACCGTTATGCTCTATTTAGTGTTTTAGAAGTGTTAACTTGCTAGTTTAGCTTTTGGACAACGTTTCATTAGGTAAAGAAGCCAATAACAAAGTTAGGTTCAAAATTGCACGAAACGTTAAAAACTTGTCAATGCATAGAATTAAGCATTCCTAAGGTATCAAAATAGACAGTTATACTCTAGTTAGTGTTCTTCGAAGTCTTAACTTGCTAGTTTAGCTTTTGGACATCGTTTCGTTAGGTAAAGAAGCCAATAGACCAAGTTAAGTTCAAAATTGCACGAAACGTGAAAAAATTATCTATGCATAGAATTGAGCATTTCTAAGACATCAAAATGGACCGTTATAATTTATTTAGTGTTCTTCGAAGCCTTAACTTGCTAGTTTAGCTTTTGGACATCGTTTCGTTAGGTAAAGAAGCCAATAGACCAAGTTCAGTTCACAATCGCACGAAATGTGAAAAACTTGTCTATGCATGTAATTGAGCATTCCTAAGGCAACAAAATGGACCGTTATTCTCTATTTAGTGTTCTTAGAAGTCTTAACTTGCTAGTTTAGCTTTTGGACAACGTTTCGTTAGGTAAAGAAGCCAATAGACCAAGTTAAGTTCAAAATGGCACGAAACATGAAGAACTGGTCTATGCATAGAATTGAGCATTCCTAAGGACTCAAAATGGACCGTTATACTCTATTTAGTGTTCTTAGAAGTCTTAACTTGCTAATTTAGCTTTTGGACATCGTTTCGTTAGGTAAAAAATCCAATAGACGTAGTTAAGTTCACAATCGAACGAAATGTGAAAAACTTGTCTATGCATGGAATTGAGCATTCCTAAGGCATCAAAGTGGACCGTTATACTCTATTTAGCGTTCTTAGAATTCTTAACTTGCTAGTTTAGCTTTTGAACACCATTTCGTAATATAAATAAGCCAATAGACCAAGTTAAATTCAAAATTGCACGAAACATGGAAAACTTGCCGTGCATAGAATTGAGCATTCCTAAGGCATCAAAATAGACCGTTATACTCTAGTTAGTGTTCTTGGAAGTCTTAACTGGCTAGTTTAGCTTTTGCACAACGTTTCGTTTGGTAAAGAAGCCAATAGACCAAGTTAAGTTCAAAATGGCACGAAACGTGAAAAACTTGTCCATGCATAGAATTGAGCATTCCTAAGGCATCAAAATGGACCGTTATGCTCTATTTAGTGTTCTTAGAAGTGTTAACTTGCTGGTTTAGCTTTTGGACAACGTTTCGTTAGGTAAAGAAGCCAATAGACCAAGTTAGGTTCAAAATTGCACGAAACGTGAAAAACTTGTCAATGCATAGAATTGAGCATTCCTAAGGCATCAAAATAGTCGTTATACTCTATTTAGGGTTCTTCGAATTCTTAACTTGCTTGTTTATCTTTTGGACATCATTTCGTTAGGTAAGGAGGCCAACAGACCAAGTTAAGTTCAAAATTGCACGAGACGTGAAAAACTTATCTATGCATAGAATTGAGCATTCGTAAGGCATCAAAATGGACCGTTATAATCTATTTATTGTTCTTTGAAGCCTTAACTTGCTAGTTTAACTTTTGGACATCGTTTCGTTAGGTAAAGAAGCCAATAGACCAAGTTAAGTTCAAAATTGCACGAAAGGTGAAAAACTTATCTATGCATAGAATTGAGCATTTCTAAGGCATCAAAATGGACCGTTATAATCTACTTAGTGTTCTTCGAAGCCTCAACTTGCTAGTTTAGCTTTTGGACATCGTTTCGTTAGGTAAAGAAGCCAATAGAACAAGTTAAGTTCACAATCGCACGAAATGTGAAGAACTGGTCTATGCATAGAATTGAGCATTCCTAAGGACTTAAAATGGACCGCTATACTCTATTTAGTGTTCTTAGAAGTCTTAACTTGCTAATTTAGCTTTTGGACATCGTTTCATTAGGTAAAAAAGCCAATAGACCTAGATAAGTTCACAATCGCACGAAATGTGAAAAACTTATCTATGCATGGAATTGAGCATTCCTAAGGCATCAAAGTGGACCGTTATACTCTATTTAGTGTTCTTAGAAGTCTTAACTTGCTAGTTTAGCTTTTGGACAACATTTCGTTAGATAAATAAGCCAATAGACCAAGGTAAGTTTAAAATTGCACGAAACATGGAAAACTTGCCATGCATAGAAGTCAACATTCCTAAGGCATCAAAATAGACCGTTATACTCTATTTAGTGTTCTTGGAAGTCTTAACTGGCTAGTTTAGCTTTTGGACAACGTTTCGTTTGGTAAAGAAGCAAATAGACCAAGTTAAGTTCAAAATTGCACAAAACATGGAAAACTTGCGCATGCATAGAATTGAGCATTCCTAAGGCATCAAAATAGACCGTTACACTCTATTTAGTGTTCTTAGAAGTCTTAACTTGATAGTTTAGCTTTTGGACATCGTTTCGTTAGGTAAAGAAGCCAATAGACCAAGTTAAGTTCAAAATGGCACGAAACGTGAAAAACTTGTCCATGCATAGAATTGAGCATTCCTAAGGCATCAAAATAAACCCTTATGCTCTATTTAGTGTTCTTAGAACTTTTAACTTGCTAGTTTAGCTTTTGGACAACGTTTCGTTAGGTAAAGAAGCCAATGGACCAAGTTAGGTTCAAAATTGCACGAAACGTGAAAAACTTGTCAATGCATAGAATTGAGCATTCCTAAGGCATTAAAATAGACGTTATACTCTATTTAGTGTTTTCGAAGTCTTAACTTGCTAGTTTAGCTTTTGGACATCGTTTCGTTAGGTAAAGAGGACAATAGACCAAGTTAAGTTCAAAATTGCACGACACGTGAAAAACTTATCTATGCATAGAATTGAGCATTCCTAAGGCATCAAAATAGACAGTTATACTCTAGTTAGTGTTCTTCAAAGTCTTAACTTGCTAGTTTAGCTTTTGGACATCGTTTCGTTAGGTAAAGAAGCCAATAGACCAAGTTAAGTTCAAAATTGCACGAAACGTGAGAAAATTATCTATGCATAGAATTGAGCATTTCTAAGGCATCAAAATGGACCGTTATAATTTATTTATTGTTCTTCGAAGCCTTAACTTGCTAGTTTAGCTTTTGGACATCGTTTCATTAGGTAAAGAAGCCAATAGACCAAGTTAAGTTCACAATCGCACGAAATGTGAAAAACATGTCTATGCATGTAATTGAGCATTCCTAAGGCAACAAAATGGACCGTTATGCTCTATTTAGTGTTCTTAGAAGTCTTAACTTGCTAGTTTAGCTTTTGGACAACGTTTCGTTAGGTAAAGAAGCCAATAGACCAAGTTAAGTTCAAAATGGCACGAAACATGAAGAACTGGTCTATGCATAGAATTGAGCATTCCTAAGGACTCAAAATGGACCGTTATACTCTATTTAGTGTTCTTAGAAGTCTTAACTTGCTAATTTAGCTTTTGGACATCGTTTCGTTAGGTAAAAAATCCAATAGACCTAGTTAAGTTCACAATCGAACGAAATGTGAAAAACTTGTCTATGCATGGAATTGAGCATTCCTAAGGCATCAAAGTGGACCGTTATACTCTATTTAGTGTTCTTAGAATTCCTAACTTGCTAGTTTAGCTTTTGAACACCATTTCGTAATATAAATAAGCCAATAGACCAAGTTAAGTTCAAAATTGCACGAAACATGGAAAACTTGCCTTGCATAGAATTGAGCATTCCTAAGGCATCAAAATAGACCGTTATACTCTATTTAGTGTTCTTGGAAGTCTTAACTGGCTAGTTTTGCTTTTGCACAACGTTTCGTTTGGTAAAGAAGCAAATAGACCAAGTTATGTTCAAAATTGCACAAAACATGGAAAACTTGCGCATACATAGAATTGAGCATTCCTAAGGCATCAAAATACACCGTTACACTATTTAGTGTCCTTAGAAGTCTTAACTTGCTACTTTAGCTTTTGGACAACGTTTCGTTAGGTAAAGAAGCCAATAGACCAAGTTAGGTTCAAAATTGCACGAAACGTGAAAAACTTGTCAAAGCATAGAATTGAGCATTCCTAAGGCATCAAAATAGTCGTTATACTCTATTTAGTGTTCTTCGAAGTCTTAACTTGCTAGTTTAGCTTTTGGACATCATTTCGTTAGGTAAGGAGGCCAACAGACCAAGTTAAGTTCAAAATTGCACGAGACGTGAAAAACTTATCTATGCATAGAATTGAGCATTCCTAAGGCATCAAAATGGACCGTTATAATCTATTTAGTGTTCTTTGAAGCCTTAACTTGCTAGTTTAACTTTTGGTCATCGTTTCGTTAGGTAAAGAAGCCAATGGACCAAGTTAAGTTCAAAATGGCACGAAACATGAAAAACTTGTCCATTCATAGAATTGAGCATTCCTAAGGCATCAAAATGGGCCGTTATGCTCTATTTATTGTTCTTAGAAGTGTTAACTTGCTAGTTTAGCTTTTGGACAACGTTTCGTTAGGTAAAGAAGCCAATAGACCAAGTTAGGTTCAAAATTGCACGAAACATGAAAAACTTGTCAATGCATAGAATTGAGCATTTCTAAGGCATCAAAATAGACCGTTATACTCTATTTAGTGTTCTTCGAAGTCTTAACTTGCTAGTTTAGCTTTAGGACATCGTTTCGTTAGGTAAAGAAGCCAATAGGCCAAGTTAAGTTCAAAATTGCACGAAACGTGAAAAACTTATCTATGCATAGAATTGAGTATTTCTAAGGCATAAAAATGGACCGTTATAATCTATTTAGTGTTCTTCAAAGCCTTAACTTGCTAGTTTAGCTTTTGGACATCGTTTCGTTAGGTAAAGAAGCCAATAGACCAAGTTAAGTTCACAATCGCACGAAATGTGAAAAACTTGTCTATGCATGGAATTGTGCATTCCTAAGGCATCAAAATGGACGTTATACTCTATTTAGTGTTCTTAGAAGTCTTAACTTGCTAGTTTAGCTTTTGGACAACGTTTCGTTGGGTAAAGAAGCCAATAGACCAAGTTAAGTTCTAAATGGCACGAAACATGAAGAACTGGTCTATGCATAGAATTGAGCATTCTTCAGGAATCAAAATGGACCGTTATACTCTAGTTAGTGTTCTTAGAAGTCTTAACTTGCTAATTTAGCTTTTATACATCGTTTTCGTTAGGTAAAAAAGCCAATAGACCTAGTTAAGTTCACAATCGCAAGAAATGTGAAAAACCTGTCTATGCATGGAATTGAGCATTCCTAAGGCATCAAAGTGGACCGTTATACTCTAATTAGTGTTCTTAGAATTCTTAACTTGCTATTTTAACTTTTGGACAACATTTCGTTAGATAAAGAAGCCAATAGACCAAGTTAAGTTCAAAATGGCACGAAACATGGAAAACTTGCCATGCATATAATGAGCATTCCTAAGGCATGAAAATAGACAGTTAGACCCTATTTAGTGTTCTTGGAAGTCTTAACTGGCTAGTTTAGCTTTTGGACAACGTTTCGTTTGGTAAAGAAGCAAATAGACCAAGTTAAGTTCAAATTGCACCAAACATGGAAAACTTGCGCATGCATAGAATTGAGCATTCCTAAGGCATCAAAATGGACCGTTACACTCTGTTTAGTGTTCTTAGAAGTGTTAACTTGCTAGTTTAGCTTTTGGACATCGTTTCGTTAGGTAAAGAAGCCAATAGACCAAGTTAAGTTCAAAATGGCACGAAACGTGAAAAACTTGTCCATGCATAGAATTGAGCATTCCTAAGGCATCAAAATAGACCGTTATACTCTATTTAGTGTTCTTCAAAGTCTTAACTTGCTAGTTTAGCTTTTGGACATCATTTCGTTAGGTGAAGAGGCCAATAGACCAAGTTAAGTGCAAAATTTCGTGAAACGTGAAAAACATATCTATGCATAGAATTGAGCATTCCTAAGGCATCAAAATGAACCGTTATAATCTCGTTGGTGTTCTTCGTAGTCTCAACTTGCTAGTTTAGCTTTTGGGCATCGTGTCGTTAGGTAAAGATGCCAATAGACCAAGTTAAGTTCAAAATTGCACGAAACATGAAAAACTTGTCTATGCAAAGAATTGAGCATTCCTAAGGCATCAAAATGGACCGTTATAATCTCGTTGGTGTTCTTCGTAGTCTCAACTTGCTAGTTTAGCTTTTGGGCATCGTGTCGTTAGGTAAAGATGCCAATAGACCAAGTTAAGTTCAAAATTGCACGAAACATGAAAAACTTGTCTATGCAAAGAATTGAGCATTCCTAAGGGATCAAAATGGACCGTTATACTCTATTTAGTGTTCTTAGAAGTCTTAACTTGCTAGTTTAGCTTTTGGACAACGTTTCGTTAGGTAAAGAAGCCAATAGACCAAGTTAAGTTCAAAATGGCGCGAAACATGAAAAACTTGTCTATGCAAAGAATTGAGCATTCCTAAGGCATCAAAATGGACCGTTATAATCTCGTTGGTGTTCTTCGTAGTCTCAACTTGCTAGTTTAGCTTTTGGGCATCGTGTCGTTAGGTAAAGATGCCAATAGACCAAGTTAAGTTCAAAATTGCACGAAACATGAAAAACTTGTCTATGCAAAGAATTGAGCATTCCTAAGGGATCAAAATGGACCGTTATACTCTATTTAGTGTTCTTAGAAGTCTTAACTTGCTAGTTTAGCTTTTGGACAACGTTTCGTTAGGTAAAGAAGCCAATAGACCAAGTTAAGTTCAAAATGGCGCGAAACATGAAAAACTTGTCTATGCATAGAATTGAGCATTCCTAAGGAATCAAAATGGAGCGTTATACTGTATTTAGTGTTCTTAGAAGTCTTAACTTGCTACTTTATCTTTTGGACATCGTTTCGTTAGGTAAAGAAGCCAATAGACCTAGTTAAGTTCACAATCGCACGAAATGTGAATAACTTGTCTATGCATGGAATTGAGCATTCCTAAGGCATCAAAGTGGACCGTTATACTCTATTTAGTGTTCTTAGAATTCTTAACTTGCTAGTTTAGCTTTTGGACAACATTTCGTTAGATAAATAAGCCAATAGACCAAGTTAAGTTCAAAATTGCACGAAACATGGAAAACTCGCGCATGCATAGAATTGAGCATTCCTAAGGCATCAAAGTGGACCGTTATACTCTATTTAGTGTTCTTAGAATTCTTAACTTGCTAGTTTAGCTTTTGGACAACATTTCATTAGACAAATAAACCAATAGACCAAGTTAAGTTTAAAATTGCACGAAACATGGAAAACTCGCGCATGCATAGAATTGAGCATTCCTAAGGCATCAAAGTGGACCGTTATACTCTATTTAGTGTTCTTAGAAGTGTTAACTTGCTAGTTTAGCTTTTGGACATCGTTTCGTTAGGTAAAGAAGCCAATAGACCAAGTTAAGTTCAAAATGGCACGAAACGTGAAAAACTTGTCCATGCATAGAATTGAGCATTCCTAAGGCATCAAAATGGACCGTTATGCTCTATTTAGTGTTCTTAGAAGTGTTAACTTGCTAGTTTAGCTTTTGGACAACGTTTCGTTAGGTAAATAAGCCAATAGACCAAGTTAGGTTCAAAATTGCACGAAACGTGAAAAACTTGTCAATGCATAGAATTGAGCATTCCTAAGGCATCAAAATAGACCGTTATACTCTATTTAGTGTTCTTCAAAGTCTTAACTTGCTAGTTTAGCTTTTGGACATCATTTCGTTAGGTGAAGAGGCCAATAGACCAAGTTAAGTGCAAAATTTCGTGAAACGTGAAAAACATATCTATGCATAGAATTGAGCATTCGTAAGGCATCAAAATGAACCGTTATAATCTCGTTGGTGTTCTTCGTAGTCTCAACTTGCTAGTTTAGCTTTTGGGCATCGTGTCGTTAGGTAAAGATGCCAATAGACCAAGTTAAGTTCAAAATTGCACGAAACATGAAAAACTTGTCCATGCAAAGAATTGAGCATTCCTAAGGCATCAAAATGGACCGTTATAATCTCGTTGGTGTTCTTCGTAGTCTCAACTTGCTAGTTTAGCTTTTGGGCATCGTGTCGTTAGGTAAAGATTCCAATAGACCAAGTTAAATTCAAAATTGCACGAAACATGAAAAACTTGTCTATGCATAGAATTGAGCATTCCTAAGGGATCAAAATGGACCGTTATACTCTATTTAGTGTTCTTAGAAGTCTTAACTTGCTAGTTTAGCTTTTGGACAACGTTTCGTTAGGTAAAGAAGCCAATAGACCAAGTTAAGTTCAAAATGGCGCGAAACATGAAAAACTTGTCTATGCATAGAATTGAGCATTCCTAAGGAATCAAAATGGAGCGTTATACTGTATTTAGTGTTCTTAGAAGTCTTAACTTGCTACTTTATCTTTTGGACATCGTTTCGTTAGGTAAAGAAGCCAATAGACCTAGTTAAGTTCACAATCGCACGAAATGTGAATAACTTGTCTATGCATGGAATTGAGCATTCCTAAGGCATCAAAGTGGACCGTTATACTCTATTTAGTGTTCTTAGAATTCTTAACTTGCTAGTTTAGCTTTTGGACAACATTTCGTTAGATAAATAAGCCAATAGACCAAGTTAAGTTCAAAATTGCACGAAACATGGAAAACTCGCGCATGCATAGAATTGAGCATTCCTAAGGCATCAAAGTGGACCGTTATACTCTATTTAGTGTTCTTAGAATTCTTAACTTGCTAGTTTAGCTTTTGGACAACATTTCATTAGACAAATAAACCAATAGACCAAGTTAAGTTTAAAATTGCACGAAACATGGAAAACTCGCGCATGCATAGAATTGAGCATTCCTAAGGCATCAAAGTGGACCGTTATACTCTATTTAGTGTTCTTAGAAGTGTTAACTTGCTAGTTTAGCTTTTGGACATCGTTTCATTAGGTAAAGAAGCCAATAGACCAAGTTAAGTTCAAAATGGCACGAAACGTGAAAAACTTGTCCATGCATAGAATTGAGCATTCCTAAGGCATCAAAATGGACCGTTATGCTCTATTTAGTGTTCTTGGAAGTGTTAACTTGCTAGTTTAGCTTTTGGACAACGTTTCGTTAGGTAAATAAGCCAATAGACCAAGTTAGGTTCAAAATTGCACGAAACGTGAAAAACTTGTCAATGCATAGAATTGAGCATTCCTAAGGCATCAAAATAGACCGTTATACTCTATTTAGTGTTCTTCAAAGTCTTAACTTGCTAGTTTAGCTTTTGGACATCATTTCGTTAGGTGAAGAGGCCAATAGACCAAGTTAAGTGCAAAATTTCGTGAAACGTGAAAAACATATCTATGCATAGAATTGAGCATTCGTAAGGCATCAAAATGAACCGTTATAATCTCGTTGGTGTTCTTCGTAGTCTCAACTTGCTAGTTTAGCTTTTGGGCATCGTGTCGTTAGGTAAAGATGCCAATAGACCAAGTTAAGTTCAAAATTGCACGAAACATGAAAAACTTGTCCATGCAAGAATTGAGCATTCCTAAGGCATCAAAATGGACCGTTATAATCTCGTTGGTGTTCTTCGTAGTCTCAACTTGCTTGTTTAGCTTTTGGGCATCGTGTCGTTAGGTAAAGATTCCAATAGACCAAGTTAAATTCAAAATTGCACAGAACATGAAAACTACTTGTCTATGCATAGAATTGAGCATTCCTAAGGGATCAAAATGGACCGTTATACTCTATTTAGTGTTCTTAGAAGTCTTAACTTGCTAGTTTAGCTTTGGACAACGTTTCGTTAGGTAAAGAAGCCAATAGATCAAAGTAAGTTCAAAATGGCGGCGAACATGAAAAACTTCTCTATGCATAGAATGAGCATTCCTAAGGAATCAAAATGGAGCGTTATACTGTATTTAGTGTTCTTAGAAGTCTTAACTTGCTACTTTATCTTTTGGACATCGTTTCGTTAGGTAAAGAAGCCAATAGACCTAGTTAAAGTTCACAAATCGCACGAAATGTGAATAACTTGTCTATGCATGGGAATTGAGCATTCCTAAGGCATCAAAGTGGACCGTTATACTCTATTTAGTGTTCTTAGAATTCTTAACTTGCTAGTTTAGCTTTTGGACAACATTTCGTTAGATAAATAAGCCAATAGAGCCAGTTAAGTTCAAAATTGCACGAAACATGGAAAACTCCGCGAGATGCATAGAATTGAGCATTCCTAAGGCATCAAAGTGGACCGTTATACTCTATTTAGTGTTCTTAGAATTCTTAACTTGCTAGTTTAGCTTTTGGACAACATTTCATTAGACAAATAAACCAATAGACCAAGTTAAGTTTAAAATTGCACGAAACTGGAAAACTCTGCGCATGCATAGAATTGAGCATTCCTAAGGCATCAAAGTGGACCGTTATACTCTATTTAGTGTTCTTAGAAGTGTTAACTTGCTAGTTTAGCTTTTGGACATCGTTTCTTAGGTAAAGAAGCCAATAGACCAAGTTAAGTTCAAAATGGCACGAAACGTGAAAAACTTGTCCATGCATAGAATTGAGCATTCCTAAGGCATCAAAATGGACCGTTATGCTCTATTTAGTGTTCTTAGAAGTGTTAACTTGCTAGTTTAGCTTTTGGACAACGTTTCGTTAGGTAAATAAGCCAATAGACCAAAGTTAGGTTCAAAATTGCACGAAACGTGAAACACTTGTCAATGCATAGAATTGAGCATTCCTAAGGCATCAAAATAGACCGTTATACTCTATTTAGTGTTCTTCAAAGTCTTAACTTGCTAGTTTAAGCTTTTGGGACATCAGTTTCGTTAGGTGAAAGAGGCCAATAGACCAAGTTAAGTGCAAAATTTCGTGAAACGTGAAAAACATATCTATGCATAGAATTGAGCATTCGTAAGGCATCAAAATGAACCGTATAATCTCGTTGGTGTTCTCGTAGTCTCAACTTGCTATTGTTTAGTTTAGCTTTTTGGTCATCGTGTCGTTAGGTAAGATGCCAATAGACCAAGTTAAGTTCAAAATTGCACGAAACATGAAAAACTTGTCCATTGCAAAGAATTGAGCATTCCTAAGGCAATCAAAATGGACCGTTATACTCTCGTTGGTGTTCTTCGTAGTCTCAACTTGCTTGTTTAGCTTTTGGGCATCGTGTCGTTAGGTAAAGATTCCAATAGACCAAGTTAAATTCAAATTGCACGAAACATGAAAAACTTGTCTATGCATAGAATTGAGCATTCCTAAGGGATCAAAATGGACCGTTATACTCTATTTAGTGTTCTTAGAAGTCTTAACTTGCTAGTTTAGCTTTTTGGACAACGTTTCGTTAGGTAAAGAAGCCAATAGGATCAAGTTAAGTTCAAAATGGCGCGAAACATGAAAAAACTTTCTCTATGCATAGAATTGAGCATTCCTAAGGAATCAAAATGGAGCGTTATACTGTATTTAGTGTTCTTTATAAATCTTAACTTGCTACTTTATCTTTTGGACATCGTTTCGTTAGGTAAAGAAGCCAATAGACCTAGTTAAGTTCACAATCGCACGAAACGTGGAATAACTTGTCTATGCATGATTGAGCATTCCTAAGGCATCAAAGTGGACCGTTATACTCTATTTTAGTGTTCTTAGAATTCTTAACTTGCTAGTTTAGCTTTTGGACAACATTTCGTTAGAGTAAATAAGCCAATAGACCAAGTTAAGTTCAAAATTGCACGAAACATGAAAAACTCGCGCATGCATAGAATTGAGCATTCCTAAGGCATCAAAGTGGACCGTTATACTCTATTTAAGTGTTCTTAGAATTCTTAACTTGCTAGTTTAGCTTTTGGACAAATTTCGTTAGGTAACAATAAGCCAATAGACCAAGTTAAGTTTAAAATTGCACGAAACATGGAAAAACTTGGCATGCATAGAATTGAGTATTCCCGAAGGCATCAAAGTAAACCGTTATACTCTATTTAGTGTTCTTATAAGTCTTAACTTGCTAGGTTTACCTTTTCGGACAATGTTTCGTTAGGTAAAGAAGCCAATAGAAAAGTTAAGTTCAAAATTGCGCGAAACATGGAAAAACTTGTCCTATGCATAGAATTGAGCATTCCTAAGGCATCAAAATAGGACCGTTATACTCTATTTAGTGTTCTTCGAAGTCTTAACTTGCTAGTTTAGCTTTTGGACATCGTTTCATTAGGTAAAGAAGCCAATAGACCAAGTTAAGTTCAAATTGCACGAAACGTGAAAAACTTATCCATGCATAGGAATTGAGCATTCCTAAGGCATCAACATGGACCGTTATATCTCTATTTAGTGTTCTTAGAAGTCTTAGCTTGCTAGTTTAGCTTTTGGGCACATCGTTTCGTTAGGTAAAGAAGCCAATAGACCAAGTTAAGTTCAAAATTGCACGAAACGTGAAACAACTTGTCTATGCATAGAATTGAGCATTCCTAAGGCATCAAAATGGACCATTTATACTCTATTTAGTGTTTTTTGAAGTCTTAACTTGCTAGTTTAGCTTTTGAACAACGTTTCGGTTAGGTAAAGAAGCCAATAGACCAAGTTAAGTTCCAAAATGGCACGAAACATGAAAAATTTGTATATGCGTAGAATTGAGCATTCCTAAGCCATCAAAATGGACCAGTATACTCTATTTAGTGTTCTTTGAAGTCTTAAACTTGCTAGTTTAGCTTTTAAACAACGTTTCTTAGGTAAAGAAGCCAATAGACCAAGTTAAGTTCAAAATGGCACGAAACATGAAAAATTTGTATGTGCGTCGGAATTGAGCATTCGAAGGCATCAAAGTGGACCGTTATACTCTATTTAGTGTTCAGGAAGTCTACTTTGCTAGTTAGCTTTTGGTTAACATTTCGTTAGATAAAGAGGCCAATAGACCAATGAAGTTCAAAATTGCTTGAAACATGTAAAACTTGCGCAGTGCATAGAATTGAGCTTCCTAAGGCATCAAAAATAGACCGTTATACTATATTTAGTGTCCTTAGAAGTCTTAACTTGCTATTTAGCTTCTGGACAATGTTTCGTTAGGTAAAGAAGCCGATAAGAAAGCCAATGGACCAAGTTAGTTCAAAATTGCACAAAACATGGAAAACTTGCGCATGCATAGAAGTTGAGCATTCCTAAGGCATCAAAATAGACCGTTATACTCATATTTAGTGTTCTTAGAAGTTTTAAACTTGCTATTTTAGGCTTCTGGACAATGTTTCGTTAGTAAAGAAGCCGATAAGAAGCCATAGACCTAGTTAAGTTCAAAATTGCACGAAACGTGAAAAACTTGTCTATGCATAGAATTGAGCATCCCTAAGAAATTTAAATGGACCGTTATACTCTATTTAGTGTTCTTAGAAGTTTTAACTTGCTAATTTAGCTTTTGGACATCGGTTTTCGTTTGGTGAAAAGGCCAATAGACCAGTTAAGTTCACAATTGCACGACAATGTGAAGAACTTGTCTATGCATGGAAGTGAGCATTCCTAGTTTAGGCTTTTGGACAACATTTCGTTAGATAAAGAAGCCAATAGCCCAAGTTAAGTTCAAAATTGCACCAAAACATGGAAAACTTGCGCATGCATAGAATTGAGCATATCCTAAGGCATCAAAATAGACCGTTTATACTCTATTTAGTTTCTTAGAAGTCTTAACTTGCCAGATTAGCTTTTGGACATCGTTTCGTTACGTAAAGAAGCCAATAGACCAAGTTAAGTTCAAAAATGGTACGGAACGTGAAAAACTTGTCTATGCATAGAATTGGGCATTCCTAAGGCATCAAAATGGACCGTTATAATCTATTTAGTGTTCTTAGAAGTCTTAACTTGCTAGTTTAGGCTTAATTGGACAACGTTTCGTTGGGTAAAGAAGCCAATAGACCAAGTTACGTTCAAAATTGCACGAAAACGTGGACAAAACTTGTCCATGCATAGAATTGAGCATTCCTAAGGCATCAAAATGGACCGTTATACTCTATTTAGTGTTCTTAGAAGTTTTAACTTGCTATTTTAGCTTCTGGACAACGTTTCGTTAGGCTAAAGAAGCCAATAGACCAAGTTACGTTCAAAA
Source organism: Tripterygium wilfordii (assembly GCF_013401445.1). Lineage (NCBI taxonomy): Eukaryota > Viridiplantae > Streptophyta > Magnoliopsida > Celastrales > Celastraceae > Tripterygium > Tripterygium wilfordii. Next base: position 7,840,218 of record NC_052253.1, read on the forward strand.
TTGACACGAAACGTGAAAAACTTGTCTATGCAAAGAATTGAGCATTCCTAAGGCATCAAAATGGACCGTTATAATCTCAGTTGGTGTTCGTCGTAGTCTCAACTTGCTAGTTTAGCTTTTGGGCATCGTGTCGTTAGGTAAAGATGCCAATGAGACCAAGTTAAGTTCAAAATTGCACGAAAACATGAAAAACTTGTCTATGCAAAGAATTGAGCATTCCTAAGGGATCAAAATGGACCGTTATACTCTATTTAGTGTTCTTAGAAGTCTTAACTTGCTAGTTTAGCTTTTGGACAACGTTTCGTTAGGTAAAGAAGCCAATAGACCAAGTTAAGTTCAAAATGTGCGCGAAACATGAAAAACTTGTCTATGCATAGAATTGAGCATTCCTAAGGAATCAAAATGGAGCGTTTATACTTATTTAGTGTTCTTAGAAGTCTTAACTTGCTACTTTATCTTTTGGACATCGTTTCGTTAGGTAAAGAGCCAATAGACCCTAGTTAAGTTCACAATCGCACGAAATGTGAATAACTTGTCTATGCATGGAATTGAGCAATTCCTAAGGCATCAAAGTGGACCGTTATACTCTATTTAGTGTTCTTAGAATTCTTAACTTGCTAGTTTAGCTTTTGGACAACATTTCGTTAGATAAATAAGCCAATAGACCAAGTAAGTTCAAAATTGCACGAAAACATGGAAAACTCGCGCATGCATAGAATTGAGCATTCCTAAGGCATCAAAGTGGACCGTTATACTCTATTTAGTGTTCTTAGAATTCTTAACTTGCTAGTTTATGCCTTTGGACAACATTTCATTAGACAAATAAACCAATAGACCAAGTTAAGTTTAAATTGCACGAAACAGTGAAAAACTCGCGCATTGCATAGAATTGAGGCATTCCTAAGGCATCAAAGTGGACCGTTATACTCTATTTAGTGTTCTTAGAAGTGTTAACTTGCTAGTTTAGCTTTTGGACAACGTTTCGTTAGGTAAATAAGCCAATAGACCAAGTTAGGTTCAAAATTGCACGAAACGTGAAAAACTTGTCAATGCATAGAATTGAGCATCCTAAGGCATCAAAATAGACCGTTATACTCTATTTAGTGTTCTTCAAAGTCTTAACTTGCTAGTTTAGCTTTTGGACATCATTTCGTTAGGTGAAGAGGCCAATAGACCAAGTTAAGTGCAAAATTTCGTGAAACGTGAAAAACATATCTATGCATAGAATTGAGCATTCGTAAGGCATCAAAATGAACCGTTATAATCTCGTTGGTGTTCTTCGTAGTCTCAACTTGCTAGGTTAGCTTTTGGGCATCGTGTCGTTAGGTAAAGATGCCAATAGACCAAGTTAAGTTCAAAATTGCACGAAACATGAAAAACTTGTCCATGCAAAGAATTGAGCATTCCTAAGGCATCAAAATGGACCGTTATAATCTCGTTGGTGTTCTTCGTAGTCTCAACTTGCTTGTTTAGCTTTTGGGCATCGTGTCGTTAGGTAAAGATTCCAATAGACCAAGTTAAATTCAAATTGCACGAAACATGAAAAACTTGTCTATGCATAGAATTGAGCATTCCTAAGGAGATCAAAATGGACCGTTATACTCTATTTAGTGTTCTTAGAAGTCTTAACTTGCTAGTTAATAGCTTTTGGGACAACGTTTCGTTAGTAAAGAAGCCAATAGATCAAGTTAAGTTCAAAATGGCGCGAAACATGAAAAACTTCTCTGCATAGAATTAGCATTCCTAAGGAATCAAAATGGAGCGTTATAACTGTATTTAGTGTTCTTATAAATCTTAACTTGCTACTTTATCTTTTGGACATCGTTTCGTTAGGTAAAGAAGCCAAGTATGACCTAGTTAAGTTCACAATCGCACGAAATGTGAATAACTTGTCTATGCATGGAATTGAGCATTCCTAAGGCATCAAAGTGGACCGTTATACTCTATTTAGTGTTCTTAGAATTCTTAACTTGCTAGTTTAGCTTTGGACAACATTTCGTTAGATAAATAAGCAATAGACCAAGTTAACGTTCAAAATTGCACGAAACATGGAAAACTCGCGCATGCATAGAATTGAGCATTCCTAAGGCATCAAAGTGGACCGTTATACTCTATTTAGTGTTCCTTAGAATTCTTACCTTGCTAGTTTAGCTTTTGGACAACATTTCGTTAGGACAAATAAGCCAATAGACCAAGTTAAGTTAAAATTGCACGAAACATGGAAAACTCGCGCATGCATAGAATTGAGTATTCCGAAGGCATCAAAGTAAACCGTTATACTCTATTTAGTGTTCCTTATAAGTCTTAACTTGCTGGGTTTACCTTTGCGACAATGTTTCGTTAGGTAAAGAAGCCAATAGAAGAAGTTAAGTTCAAAATGGCGCGAAACATGGAAAAACTTGCCATGCATAGAATTGAGCTATCCTAAGGCATCAAAATAGACCGTTATACTCTATTTAGTGTTCTTCGAAGTCTTAAACTTGCTAGTTTAGCTTTTGGACATCGTTTCATTAGGTAAAGAAGCCAATAGACCAAGTTAAGTTCAAAAATTGCACGAAACGTGAAAAACTTATCCATGCATAGAATTGAGCTTTCCTAGGCATCAACATGGAACCGTTATAATCTCTTTAGTGTTCTTCGAAGTCTTAGCTTGCTAGTTTAGCTTTTGGACATCGTTTCGTTAGGTAAAGATGCCAATAGACCAAGTTAAGTTCAAAATTGCAACGAAACGTGAACAAACTTGTCCTATGCAAAGAATTGAGCATTCCTAAGGCATCAAATTGGACCATTATACTCTATTTAGTGTTTTTTGAAGTCTTAACTTGCTAGTTTAGCTTTTGAACAACGTTTCGTTAGGTAAAGAAGCCAATAGACCAAGTTAAGTTCAAAATGGCACGAAACATGAAAAATTTGTATATGCGTAGAATTGAGCATTCCTAAGCCATCAAAATGGACCATTATACTCTATTTAGTGTTCTTTGAAGTCTTAACTTGCTAGTTTAGCTTTTAAACAACGTTTCGTTAGGTAAAGAAGCAATAGACCAAGTTAAGTTTCAAAATGGCACGAAACATGAAAAATTTGTATGTGCGTGGAATTGATGCATTCCGAAGGCATCAAAGTGGGACCGTTATACTCTATTTAGTGTTCTTGGAAGTCTTAACTATGCTAGTTTAGCTTTTGGTTAACATTTCGTTAGATAAAGAGGCCAATAGACCAATGAAGTTCAAAATTGCTTGAAACATGTAAAACTTGCGCATGCATAGAATTGAGCATTCCTAAGGCATCAAAATAGACCGTTATACTATATTTAGTGTCCTTAGAAGTCTTAACTTGCTATTTTAGCTTCTGGACAATGTTTCGTTAGGTAAAGAAGCCGTAAGAAGCCAATGGACCAAGTTAAGTTCAAATTGCACAAAACATGGAAAACTTGCGCATGCATAGAATTGAGCATTCCTAAGGCATCAAAATAGACCGTTATACTCTATTTAGTGTTCTTAGAAGTTTTAACTTGCTATTTTAGCTTCTGGACAATGTTTCCGTTAGGTAAGAAGCCGATAAGAAGCCAATAGACCTAGGTTAAGTTCAAAATATGCACGAAACGTGAAAAACTTGTCTATGCATAGAATTGAGCATCCCTAAGAAATTTAAATGGACCGTTATACTCTATTTAGTGTTCTTAGAAGTTTTAACTTGCTAATTTAGCTTTTGGACATCGTTTCGTTTTGGTGGAAAAGGCCAATAGACCAAGTTAAGTTCACAATTGCACGAAATGTGAAGAACTTGTCTATGCATGGAAGTGAGCATTCCTAGTTTAGGCTTTTGGGACAACATTTTCGTTAGATAAAGAAGCCAATAGCCCAAGTTAGTCAAAATTGCACCAAACATGGAAAACTTGGCGCATGCATAGAATTGAGCATTCCTAAGGCATCAAAATAGACCGTTATACTCTATTTAGTTTTCTTAGAAGTCTTAACTTGCCTAGATTAGCTTTTGGACATCGTTTCGTTACGTAAAGAAGCCAATAGACAAGTTAAGTTCAAATTGTACGAAACGTGAAAAAACTTGTCTATGCATAGAATTGGGCATTCCTAAGGCATCAAAATGGACCCGTTATAATCTATGTTAGTGTTCTTAGAAGTCTTAACTTGCTAGTTTAGCTTTTGGACACGTTTCGTTAGGGTCAAAGAAGCCAATAGACCAAGTTACGTTCAAAATTGCACGAAACGTGGAAAACTTGTCCATGCATAGAATTGAGCATTCCTAAGGCATCAAATGGACCGTTATACTCTATTTAGTGTTCTTAGAAGTTCTTAACTTGCTATTTTAGCTTCTGGACAACGTTTCGTTAGGTAAAGAAGCCAATAGACCAAGTTAAGTTCAAAATTGCACGAAACGTGAAAAACTTGTCTATGCATAGGAATTGAGCATTCCTAAGGCATCAAATGGACAGTTATACTCTATTAGTGTTCTTCGAAGTCTTAACTTGCTAGTTTAGCTTTTGGACATCGTTTCGTTAGGTAAAGGAAGCAATAGACCAAGTTAAGTTCAAAATTGTACGAAACGCTAAAAACTTATCAATGCATGGAATTGAGCCTTCCTAAGGCATCGAAATGGACCGTTATACTCTATTTAGTGTTCTTAGAAGTCTTAACTTGCTAGTTAGCTTTTGGACAACGTTTCGTTGGGTAAAAAAGCCAATAGACCAAGTTAGGTTCAAAATTGCACGAAACGTGATAAACTTGTCTATGCATAGAATTGAGCATTCTCAGGCATCACAATGAACCGTTGTAATCTATCTAGTGTTCTTCGAAGTCTTAACTTGCTAGTTTAGCTTTGCACATCGTGTCATCAGGTAGAAGAAGCCAATAGACCAAGTTAAGTTCAAAATTGCACGAAACGTGCAAAAACTTATCCATGCATAGAATTGAGCTTTACTAAGGCATCAACATGGACCGTTATAATCTCTTTAGTGTTCTTCGAAGTCTTAGCTTGCTAGTTTAGCTTTTGGACATCGTTTCGTTAGGTAAAGATGCCAATAGACCAAGTTAAGTTCAAAATTGCACGAAACGTGAAAACTTGTCTATGCAAAGAATTGAGGCATTCCTAAGGCATCAAAATGGACCATTATACTCCTATTTAGTGTTTTTTGAAGTCTTAACTTGCTAGTTTAGCTTTGAACAACGTTTCGTTAGGTAAAGAAGCCAATAGACCAAGTTAAGTTCAAAATGGCACGAAACATGAAAAATTTGTATATGCGTAGAATTGAGCATTCCGAAGGCATCAAAATGGACCATTATGCTCTATTTAGTGTTCTTTGAAGTCTTACTTGCTAGTTTAGCTTTGAACAACGTTTCGTTAGGTAAAGAAGCCAATAGACCAAGTTAAAGTTCAAAATGGCACGAAACATGAAAAATTTGTATATGCGTGGAATTGAGCATTCCTAAGGCATCAAAGTGGACCGTTATACTCTATTTAGTGTTCTTGGAAGTCTTAACTTGCTAGTTTAGCTTTTAGTTAACATTTCATTAGATAAAGAGGCCAATAGACCAATGAAGTTCAAATTGCTTGAAACATGTAAAACTTGCGCCATGCATAGAATTGAGCATTCTAAGCATCAAAATAGACCGTTATACTATATTTAGTGTCCTTAGAAGTCTTAACTTGCTATTTTAGCTTCTGGACAATGTTTCGTTAGGTAAGAAGCCGATAAGAAGCCAATAGACCAAGTTAAGTTCAAAATTGCACAAAACATGGAAAACTTGCGCATAGCATAGAATTGAGCATTCCTAAAGGCATCAAATAGACCGTTATACTCTATTTAGTGTTCTTAGAAGTTTTAACTTGCTATTTAGCTTCTGGACAATGTTTCGTTAGGTTAAGAAGCCGATAAGGAAGCCAATAGACCTAGTTAAGGTTCAAAAATTGAACGAAACGTGAAAAACTTGTCTATGCATAGAATTGAGCATCCCTAAGAAATTTAAATGGACCGTTATACTCTATTTAGTGTTCTTAGAAGTTTTAACTTGCTAATTTAGCTTTTGGACATCGTTTCGTTTGGTAAAAAGAGGCCAATAGACCAAGTTAAGTTCACAATTGCACGAAATGTGAAGAACATGTCTATGCATGGAAGTGAGCATTCCTAGTTTAGCTTTTGGACAACATTTCGTTAGATAAAGAAGCCAATAGCCCAAGGTAAGTTCAAATTGCACCAAACTGGAAAACTTGCGCATGCATAGAATGAGCATTCCTAAGGCATCAAAATAGACCGTTATACTCTATTTAGTTTTTCTTAGAAGTCTTAACTTGCCAGATTAGCTTTTGGACATCGTTTCGTTACGTAAAGAAGCCAATAGTACAAAGTTAGTTCAAAATGGTACGTAACGTGAAAAACTTGTCTATGCATAGAATTGGCATTCCTAAGGCATCAAAATGGACCGTTATAATCTATTTAGTGTTCTTAGAAGTCTTAACTTGCTAGTTTAGCTTTTGGACAACGTTCGTTGGGTAAAGAAGCCAATAGACCAAGTTACGTTCAAAATTGCACGAAACGTGGAAAACTTGTCCATGCATAGAATTGAGCATTCCTAAGGCATCAAAATGGACCGTTATACTCTATTTAGTGTTCTTAGAAGTCTTAACTTGCTAGTTTAGCTTTTGGACAACGTTTCGTTGGGTAAAAAAGCCAATAGACCAAGTTAGGTTCAAAATTGCACGAAACGTGATAAACTTGTCTATACATAGAATTGAGCATTCCTCAGGCATCACAATGGACCGTTGTAATCTATCTAGTGTTCTTTGAAGTCTTAACTTTCTAGTTTATCTTTTGGACATCGTCTCGTTAGGTAAAGAAGCCAATAGACCAAGTTAATTACAAAATTGCACGAAACGTGAGAAACTTATCTATGCATAGAATTGAGCATTCCTAAGGCATCAAAATGGACCGTTTAATCTCTTTAGTGTTCTTCGAAGTCTTTACTTGCTAGTTTGGCTTTTGGACATCGTTTCGTTAGGTAAAGATGCGAATAGACCAAGTTAAGTTCAAAATTGCACGAAACGTGAAAAACTTGTCTATACAAAGAATTGAGCATTCCTAAGGCATCAAAATGGACCGTTATACTCTATTTAGTGTTCTTAGAAGTCTTAACTTGCTAGTTTATCTTTTGGAAATCGTGTCGTTAGGTAAAGAAGCCAATAGACCAGCTTAAGTTCATAATTGCATGACATGTGAAAAACTTATCTATGCATGGAATTGAGCATTCCTAAGGCATGAAAGTGGACCGTTATACTCTATTTAGTGTTCTTGGAAGTCTTAACTTGCTATTTTAGCTTTTGGACAACATTTCGTTAGATAAAGAAGCCAATAGACCAAGTTCAGTTCAAAATTGCACGAAACATGGAAAACTTGCGCATGCATAGAATTGAGCATTCCTAAGGCATCAAAATAGACGTTATACTCTATTTAGTGTTCTTGGAAGTCTTAGCTTGCTAGTTTAGATTTGGACAATCGTTTCGTTAGGTAAAGAAGCCAATAGACCAAGTTAAGTTCAAAATGGGACGAAACGTGAAAAACTTGTCTATGCATGGACATTGAGCATTCGTAAGCCATCAAAATGGACGTTATACTCTATTTAGTGTTTCTTAGAAGTCTTAAACTTGCTAGTTTTGCTTTTTGACAAGTTTCGTTAGGTAAAGAAGCCAATAGACCAAGTTAAGTTCGTAATGGCACGAAACATGAAAAACTTGTCTAGGCATAGAATTGAGCATTCCTAAGGCATCAAAATGGGACCGTTATACACTATTTAAGTGTTCTTAGAAGTCTTAAGCTTGCTAGTTTAGCTTTCGGAAAACGTTTCGTTAGGTAAAGAAGCCAATAGACCAAGTTAAGTTCACAACTGCACGAAATAGTGAAAAACTTGTCTATGCATGGAATGAGCATTCCGAAGGCATCAAAGTGGAACCGTTACACTATATTTAGTGTGTTTCTTAGAAGTCTTAAATTGCTAGTTTAGCTTTTGGACAACGTTTCGTTAGGTAGAGAAGCCAATAGACCAAGTTAAGTTCAAAATTGCACAAAACATGGAAAACTTGCGCATGCATAGAAGTGAGCATTTCCTAAGGCATCCAAAATAGACCATTATACTCTATTTAGTGTTCTTGGAAGTCTTAACTTGCTAGTTTAGCGTTTGGACATCGTTTCGTTAGGTAAAGAAGCCAAGAGACCAAGTTACTTCAAAATGGCACGAAACGTGCAAAAACTTGTCCATGCATAGAAATGAGGCCATTCCTAAGGCATCAAAATGGACCGTTATGCTCTATTTAGTGTTCTTACAATGTCTTAAACTTGCTAGTTTAGCTTTGGACAACGTTTTGTTACGTAAAGAAGCCAATAGAACAAGTTAGGTTCAAAATTGCACGAAACGTGAAAAACTTGTCTATGCATAGAATTAAGCATTCCTAAGGCCTTAAAGTAGACCGTTTTACTCTATTTAGTGTTCTTGGAAGTCTTAACTTGCTAGTTTAGCTTTTGGACAACATTTCGTTAGATAAAGAAGCAATAAACCAAGTTAAGTTCAAAATTGCACGAAACATGGAAAAACTTGCGCATGCATAGAATTGAGTATTCCTAAGGCATCAAAATAGACCTTTATACTCTATTTAGTGTTCTTAGAAGTCTTAACTTGCAAGTTTAGCTTTTCGAACATCGTTTCGTTAGGTAAAGAAGCCAATAGACCAAGTTAAGTTTAAAATTGCACAAAATGTGAAAAACTTGTCTATGCATAGAATTGAGCATTCCTAAGGCATCAAAATGGACCGTTACAATCTATTTAGTGTTCTTGCGAAATCTTAACTTGCTAGTTTAGCTTTTGGACATCGTTTCGTTAGGTAAAGAAGCCAATAGACCAAGTTAAGTTTAAAATTGCACGAAACGTGAAAAACTTGTCTATGCATAGAATTGAGCATTCCTAAGGAATTAAATGGACCGTTATACTCTATTGAGTGTTCTTAGAAGTCATAACTTGCTATTTAGCTTTTGGATATCGTTTCGTTAGGTAAAGAAGCCAATAGATCCAAGTTAAGTTCACAATTGCACGAAATGTGAAGACTAGTCTATGCATGGAATTGAGCATTCCTAAGGCATCAAATAGGACCGTTATACTCTATTTAGTGTTCGTGCAAGTCTTAACTTGCTAGTTTATCTTTTGGACATCGTTTCGTTAGGTAAAGAAGCCAAAGAGACCAAGTTAACTTCAAAATGGCACGAAACTTGAAAAACTTGTCCATGCATAGAATTGAGCATTCCTAAGGCATCAAAATGGACCGTTATGCTCTATTTAGTGTTCTTAGAAGTCTTAACTTGCTAGTTTAGCTTTGGACAACGTTTCGTTAGGTAAAGAAGCCAATAGAACAAGTTAGGTTCAAAATTGCATGAAACGTGAAAAACATGTCTATGCATAGATTGAGCATTCCTAAGGCATCAAAATGGACCGTTATACTCTATTTAGTGTTCTTAGAAGTCTTAACTTGCTATTTTAGCTTTTGGACAAACGTTTCGTTAGGTTAAGAAGCCAATAGACCAAGTTTGTTCAAAATTACACGAAACGTGAAAAACTTGTCTATGCATAGAATTGAGCATTCCTAAGGCCTCAAAGTGTACCGTTTTACTCTATTTAGTGTTCTTGGAAGTCTTAAATTGCTAGTTTAGCTTTGGACAACAGTTTCGTTAGGATAAAGAAGGCAGTAGACCAAGTTAAGTTTCAAAATTGCACGAAACATGGAAAACTTGCTCATGCATAGAATTGAGTATTCCTTAGGCATCAAAATAGACCTTTATACTCTATTTTAGTGTTCTTAGAAGTCTTAACTTGCTAGTTTAGCTTTTCAACATCGTTTCGTTAGGTAAAGAAGCCAATAGACCAAGTTAAGTTCAAAATGGCACGAAACGTGAAAAACTTGTCCTAGCGCAAAGAATTGAGCATTCCTAAGGCATCAAAATGGACCGTTATACTCTATTTAGTGTTCTCAGAAGTCTTAGCTTGCTAGTTTAGCTTTTGGACAACGTTTCGTTAGGTAAAGAAGCCAATAGACAAAGATTAAGTTCAAAATGACACGAAACATGAAAAACTTGTCTATCCATAGAATTGAGCATTCCTAAGGCATCAAAATGGACCATTATACTCTATTTAGTGTTCTTAGATGTCTTAACTTGCTAGTTTAGCCTTTAGACATCGTTTCGTTAGGTAAAGAAGCCAATAGACCTAGTTAAGTTCACAATTGAACGAAATGTGAAAAACTTGTCTATGCATGCAATTGAGCATTCCTAAGCATCAAAATGAACCTTTATACTCTATTTAGTGTTCTTAGAACTCTTAACTTGCTAGTTTTGCTTTTGGACAATGTTTCGCTGGGTAAAGAAGCCAATAGACCAAGTTAAGTTTTAAATGGCACGAAACATAAAAAACTTGCCATGCATAGAATTGAGCATTCCTAAGGCATCAAAATAGACCGTTATACTCTTTTAGTGTTCTTGGAAGTCTTAACTTTCTAGTTTAAGCTTTTGGACAACGTTTTGTTAGGTAAAAAAGCCGATAGACCAAGTTAAGTTCACAATTGCACGAAATGTGGAAAAACTTGTCTATGCATGGAATTGAGCATTTCGAAGGCATCAAAGTGGACCTTTACACTATATTTAATGTTCTTAGAAGTCTTAACTTGCTAGTTTAGCTTTTGGACAATGTTTCGTTAGGTAAAGAAGCCAATAGACCAAGTTAAGTTCAAAATTGCAAAAAACATGGAAAACTTGCGCATGCGTAGAATGAGCATTCCTAAGGCATCAAAATGGACAGTTATGCTCTCTTTAGTGTTCTTGGAAGTCTTACTTGCTAGTTTAGCTTTTGGACATCGTTTCGTTAGGTAAAGAAGCCAATAGAACAAGTTTAGGTTCAAATGGCACGGAACGTGAAAAAACTTGTCAATGCATAGAATTGAGCATTCCTAAGGCATCAAAATGGACCGTTATACTCTATTTAGTGTTCTTAGAAGTCTTAACTTGCTATTTTAGCTTTTGGACAAACATTTCGTTAGGTTAAGAAGCCAATACACCAAGTTTGTTCAAAATTGCACAAAATGTAGAAAAACTTGTCTATGCATAGAATTGAGCATTCCTAAGGCATCAAAATGGACCGTTATAATCTATTTAGTTTTCTTCGAAGTCTTAACTTGATAGTTTAGCTTTTGGACATCGTTTCGTTAGGTAAAGAAGCCAATAGACCAAGTTAAGTTCAAAATTGTAAGAAACGTGAAAAAACATGTCTATGCATAGAATTGAGCATTCCTAAGGCATCAAAATTGGACCGTTATACTCTATTTAGTGTTCTTCGAAGTCTTAACTTGCTAGTTTAGCTTTTGGACATCGTTTCGTTAGGTAAAGAAGCCAATAGACCAAGTTAAGTTTAAAATTGCACGAAACGTGAAAAACATGTCTATGCATAGAATTGAGCATTCCTAAGGCATCAAAATGGACCGTTATACTCTATCTAGTGTTCGTGCAAGTCTTAACTTGCTAGTTTAGCTTTTGGACATCGTTTCGTTAGGTAAAGAAGCCAAGAGACCAAGTTAACTTCAAAATGGCACGAAACTTGAAAAAGTAGTCTATGCATAGAATTGAGCATTCCTAAGGCATTAAAATAGACCGTTATACTCTTTTTAGTGTTCTTGGAAGTCTTAACTTGCTAGTTTAGCTTTCGGACAACATTTCGTTAGATAAAGAAGCAATAGACCAAGTTAAGTTCAAAATTGCACGAAACATGGAAAACTTGTCTATCCATAGAATTGAGCATTCCTAAGGAATTAAAATTGACCGTTATACTCTATTTAGTGTTCTTAGAAGTCTTAACTTGCTAATTTATCTTTTGGATATCGTTTCGTTAGGCAAAGAAGCCAATAGACCAAGTTAAGTTCGCAATTGCACGAAATGTGAAGAACTTGTCTATGCATGGAATTGAGCATTCCTAAGGCATCAAAATAGACCCTTATACTCTATTTAGTGTTCTTAGAAGTCTTAACTTTCTAGTTTAGCTTTTCGACATCGTTTCGTTAGGTAAAGAAGCCAATAGACCAAGTTAAGTTCAAAATGGCACGAAACGTGAAAAACTTGTCCATGCAAAGAATTGAGCATTCCTAAGGCATCAAAAATGACCGTTATGCTCTATTTAGTGTTCTTAGAAGTCTTAACTTGCTAGTTTAGCTTTTGGACAACGTTTCGTTAGGTAAAGAAGCCAATAGACCAAGTTAAGTTCAAAATGACACGAAACATGAAAAACTTGTCTATCCATAGAATTGAGCATTCCTAAGGCATCAAAATGGACAGTTATACTCTATTTAGTGTTCTTAGAAGTCTTAACTTGCTAGTTTAGCTTTTGGACAACGTTTCGTTGGGTAAAAAAGCCAATAGACCAAGTTAAGTTCAAATGGTACGTAACGTGAAAAACTTGTCTATGCATAGAATTGGGCATTCCTAAGGCATCAAAATGGACCGTTATAATCTATTTAGTGTTCTTAGAAGTCTTAACTTGCTAGTTTAGCTTTTGGACAACGTTTCGTTGGGTAAAAAAGCCAATAGACCAAGTTAGGTTCAAAATTGCACGAAACGTGATAAACTTGTCTATACATAGAATTGAGCATTCCTCAGGCATCACAATGGACCGTTGTAATCTATCTAGTGTTCTTTGAAGTCTTAACTTTCTAGTTTATCTTTTGGACATCGTGTCGTTAGGTAAAGAAGCCAATAGACCAAGTTAATTACAAAATTGCACGAAACGTGAGAAACTTATCTATGCATAGAATTGAGCATTCCTAAGGCATCAAAATGGACCGTTATAATCTCTTTAGTGTTCTTCGAAGTCTTTACTTGCTAGTTTGGCTTTTGGACATCGTTTCGTTAGGTAAAGATGCGAATAGACCAAGTTAAGTTCAAAATTGCACGAAACGTGAAAAACTTGTCTATACAAAGAATTGAGCATTCCTAAGGCATCAAAATGGACCGTTATACTCTATTTAGTGTTCTTAGAAGTCTTAACTTGCTAGTTTATCTTTTGGAAATCGTGTCGTTAGGTAAAGAAGCCAATAGACCAGCTTAAGTTCATAATTGCATGACATGTGAAAAACTTATCTATGCATGGAATTGAGCATTCCTAAGGCATGAAAGTGGACCGTTATACTATTTAGTGTTCTTGGAAGTCTTAACTTGCTAGTTTAGCTTTTGGACAACATTTCGTTAGATAAAGAAGCCAATAGACCAAGTTCAGTTCAAAATTGCACGAAACATGGAAAACTTGCGCATGCATAGAATTGAGCATTCCTAAGGCATCAAAATAGACGTTATACTCTATTTAGTGTTCTTGGAAGTCTTACCTTGCTAGTTTAGCTTTTGGACATTTCGTTAGGTAAAGAAGCCAATAGACCAAGTTAAGTTCAAATGGGACGAAACGTGAAAAACTTGTCTATGCATGGAATTGAGCATTCGTAAGGCATCAAAATGGACCGTTATACTCTATTTAGTGTTCTTAGAAGTCTTAACTTGCTAGTTTTGCTTTTGACAATGTTTCGTTAGGTAAAGAAGCCAATAGACCAAGTTAAGTTCGTAATGGCACGAAACATGAAAAACTTGTCTATGCATAGAATTGAGCATCCTAAGGCATCAAAATGGACCGTTATACACTATTTAGTGTTCTTAGAAGTCTTAACTTGCTAGTTTAGCTTTCGGAAAACGTTTCGTAGGTAAAGAAGCCAATAGACCAAGTTAAGTTCACAACTGCACGAAATGTGAAAAAACTTGTCTATGCATGGAATTGAGCATTTCGAAGGCATCAAAGTGGACCGTTACACTATATTAGTGTTCTTAGAAGTCTTAACTTGCTAGTTTAGCTTTTGGACAATGTTTCGTTAGGTAAAGAAGCCAATAGACCAAGTTAAGTTCAAAATTGCACAAAAAATGGAAAACTTGCGCATGCATAGAATTGAGCATTCCTAAGGCATTAAATAGACCCTTATACTCTATTTGTGTTCTTGGAAGTCTTAACTTGCTAGTTTAGCTTTTGGACATCGTTTCGTTATGTAAAGAAGCAAAGAGACCAAGTTAACTTCAAAATGGCACGAAACGTGAAAAACTTTCCATGCATAGAATTGTGCATTCCTAAGGCATCAAAATGGACCGTTATGCTCTATTTAGTGTTCTTAGAAGTCTTAACTTGCTAGTTTAGCTTTTGGACAACGTTTCGTTAGGTAAAGAAGCCGAAAGACCAAGTTAGGTTCAAAATTGCACGAAACGTGAAAAACTTATCTATGCATAGAATTGAGCATTCCTAAGGCATCAAAATGGACCGTTATAATCTATTTAGTGTTCTTCGAAGTCTTAACTTGCTAGTTTAGCTTTGGACATCGTTTCGTTACGTAAAGAGCCAATAGACAAAGTTAAGTTCAAAATTGCACGAAACGTGAAAAACATGTCTATGCAAAGAATTGAGCATTCCTAAGGCATCAAAATGGACCGTTATAATCTATTTAGTGTTCTTTGAAGTCTTAACTTGCTAGTTTAGCTTTTGGACATCCTTTCGTTAGGTAAAGATGCCAATAGACCAAGTTAAGTTCAAATTTGTACGAAACGCTAGAAAAACTTATCTATGCATAGAATTGAGCATTCCTAAGGCATCGAAATGGATCGTTATACTCATTTAGTGTTCTTAGAAGTCTTAACTTGCTAGTTTAGCTTTTGGACAACGTTTCGTTGGGTAAAAAGCCAATAGACCAAGTTAGGTTCAAAATTGCACGAAACGTGAGAAAACTTGTCTATGCATAGAATTGAGCATTCCTCAGGCATCACAATGGACCGTTTAATCTATTTAGTGTTATTTGAAGTCTTAACTTGCTAGTTTATCTTTTGGACAACGTTTCGTTGGGTAAAAAAGCCAATAGACCAAGTTAGGTTCAAAATTGCACGAAACGTGAAAAACATGTCTATGCAAAGAATTGAGCATTCCTAAGGCATCAAAATGGACCGTTATAATCTTTTGTTGTTCTTCGAAGTCTTAACTTGCTAGTTTGGCTTTTGGACATCGTTTCGTTAGGTATAGATGCAATAGACTAAGTTAAGTTCAAAGTTGCACGAAACGTGAAAAACTGGTCTATGCATAGAATTGAGCATCCTAAGGCATCAATATGGACCGTTATACTCTATTTAGTGTTCTTCGAAGTCTTAACTTGCTAGTTTAGCTTTTGGACATCGTTTCATTAAGTAAAGAAGCCAATAGACCAAGTTAAGTTCAAAATTGCACGAAACGTGAAAAACTTGCCTATGCTTAGAACTGAGCATTACTAAGGCATCAAAATGGACCGTATATCATCTATTTAGTCTTCTTCAAAGTCTTAACTTGCTAGTTTAGCTTTTGGACATCGTTTCGTTAGTAAGAAGCCAATAGACCAAGTTAAGTTCAAAATTGCACGAAACGTGAAAAACTTTCTATGCATAGAATTGATCATTCCTAAGGCATAAAATGGACGTTATACTCTATTTAGTGTTCTTAGAAGTCTTAACTGTTATTTAGCTTTTGGACATCGTTTCGTAAGGTAAAAAGAGCCAATAGACCAAGTTAAGTTCACAATTGCACGAAATGTGAAGAACTTGTCTATGATAGAAAGTGAGCATTCCTAAGGCCTGAGAGTAGGACCGTTCTACTCTATTTAGTTCTTGGAAGTCTTAACTTGCTAGTTTAGCTTTTGGACAACATTTCGTTAGATAAGAAGCCAATAGACCAAGTTAAGTTAAAATTGCACGAAACATGGAAAACTTGCTATGCAAAGAATTGAGCATTCCTAAGGATCAAAATAGACCGTTATACTCTATTTAGTGTTCTTAGAAGTCTTAACTTGCTAGTTTAGCTTTTCGACATCGTTTCGTTAGGTAAAGAAGCCAATAGACCAAGTTAAGTTCAAAATGGCACGAAACGTGAAAAACTTGTCCATGCAAAGAATTGAGCATTCCTAAGGCTCAAACTGGACCGTTATGCTCTATTTAGTGTTCTTGGAAGTCTTAACTTGCTAGTTTATCTTTTGGATAACGTTCGTTAGGTAAAGAAGTCAATAGACCAAGTTAAGTTCAAAATGGCACGAAACGTGAAAAACTTGTCATCCGTAGAATTGAGCATTCCTAAGGCATCAAAAGGACCGTTATACTCTATTAGTGTTCTTAGATGTCTTAAGTTGCTAGTTTAGCTTTTGGATACGTTTCGTTAGGTAAAGAAGCCAATAGACCAAGTTAAAGTTCACAATTGCACGAAAAGTGAAAAACTTGTCTATGCATGCAATTGAGCATTCTGAGGCATCAAAATGGACCTTTATACTCTATTTAGTGTTCTTAGAATCTTAACTTGCTTTTAGCTTTTGGACATGTTTCGTTGGGTAAAGAAGCCAATAGACCAAGTTAAGTTCAAAATGGCACGAAACATGAAAAACTTGCCATGCATAGACATGAGCATTCCTAAGGCATCAAAATAGAACGTTATACTTTTTAGTGTTCTTGGAAGTCTCAACTTGCTAGTTTAGCTTTTGGAAACGTTTCGTTGGTAAAGAAGCCAAGAGACCAAGTTAGGTTCACAATTGCACGAAATGTGAAAAACTTGTTATGCATGGAATTGAGCATTCCGAAGGCATCAAATGGACCGTATACACTATATTTAGTGTTCTTGGAAGTCTCAACTTGCTAGTTTAGCTTTTGGACATCGTTTCGTTAGGTAAAGAAGCCAATAGACCAAGTTAAGTTAAAAATTGCACGAAACGTGAAAAACTTGTCTATGCATAGAATTGAGCATTCCTAAGGTCTCAAAGTAGACCGTTTTACTCTATTTAGTGTTCTTGGAAGTCTCAACTGCTAGTTTAGCTTTTGGACAACATTTCGTTAGATAAAGAAGCAATAGACCAAGTTAAGTTCAAAATTGCACGAAACATGGAAAAACTTGCGCATGCATAAATTGAGCATTCCTAAGCATCAAAATAGACCGTTATACTCTATTTAGTGTTCTTAGAAGTCTTAACTTGCTAGTTTAGCTTTTGGACATCGTTCGTTAGGTAGAGAAGCCAATAGACCAAGTTAAGTTCAAAATGCAACGAAACGTGAAAAACTTGTCCATGCAAGAATTGAGCATTCCTAAGGCATCAAAATGGACCGTTACTCTATTTAGTGTTCTTAGAAGTCTTAACTTGCTAGTTTAGCTTTTGGACAACGTTTCGTTAGGTAAAGAAGCCAATAGACCAAGTTAAGTTCAAAATGCACGAAACATGAAAAACTTGTCTATGCATAGAATTGAGCATTCCTAAGGCATCAAAATGGACCGTTATACTCTATTTAGTGTTCTTAGAAGTCTTAACCTGCTAGTTTTAGCTTTTGGACAAAGTTTCGTTAGGTAAAGAAGCCAATAGACCAAGTTAAGTTCAAAATGGCACGAAACATGAAAAACTTGCCATGCATAGAATTGAGCATTCCTAAGGCATCAAAATAGACCGTTATACTCTTTAGTGTTCTTAGAAGTCTTAACTTCTAGTTTAGCTTTTGGACAACGTTTCGTTAGGTAAAGAAGCCAATAGACCAAGTTCAGTTCACAATTGCACGAAATGTGAAAAACTTGTCTATGCATAGAATTGAGCATTCCGAAGGCATCAAAAGTGGACCGTTAACACTATTTTTAGTGTTCTTAGAAGTCTTAATTGCTAGTTTAGCTTTTGGACAACGTTTCGTTAGGTAAAGAAGCCAATAGACCAAGTTAAGTTCAAAATGCACAAACATGGAAAAACTTGCGCATGCATAGAATTGAGCATTCCTAAGGCATCAAAATAGACCATTATACTCTATTTAGTGTTCTTAGAAGTCTTAACTTGCTAGTTAGCTTTTGGACAACGTTTCGTTAGGTAAAGAAGCCAAGAGACCAAGTTAAGTTCAAAATTGCACGAAACGTGAAAAAACTGCTCTATGCATAGAATTGAGCATTCCTAAGGCATCAAATTGGACCGTTATACTCTATTTAGTGTTCTTCGAAGTCTTAACTTGCTAGTTTAGCTTTTGGACATCGGTTTCGTTAGGTAAAGAAGCCAATAGACCAAGTTAAGTTCAAAATTGCACGAAACGTGAAAAACTTGTCTATGCATAGAATTGAGCATTCCTAAGGCATCAAAATGGACCGTTATACTCTATTTAGTGTTCTTCGAAGTCTTAACTTGCTAGTTTAGCTTTTGGACATCGTTTCGTTTAGGTAAAGAAGCCAATAGACCAAGTTAGTTCAAAATTGCACTGAAACGTGAAAAACTGTCTATGCATAGAATTGAGCATTCCTAAGCCATCAAAATGGACCGTTATACTCTATTTAGTGTTCTTAGAAGTCTTAACTTGCTAGTTTAGCTTTTTGGACATCGTTTCGTTAGGTAAAGAAGCAATAGACCAAGTTAAGTTCAAATTGCACGAAACGTGAAAAACTTGTCTATGCATAGAATTGTAGCATTCCTAAGGCATCAAAATTGGACCGTTATACTCTATTTAGTGTTCTTAGAAGTCTTAACTTGCTAGTTTAGCTTTTTGGACAATCGTTTCGTTAGGTAAAGAAGCCAATAGACCAAGTTAAGTTTCAAAATTGCACGAAACGATGAAAAACTTGTCTATGCATAGAACTGAGCATTCCTAAGGCATCAAAATGGACCGTTATACTCTATTTAGTGTTCTTCGAAGTCTTAACTTGCTAGTTTTAGCTTTGGACAATCGTTTCGTTAGGTAAAGAAGCCAATAGACCAAGTTAAGTTCAAAATTGCACGAAACGTGAAAACTTGTCTATGCATAGAATTGAGCATTCCTAAGGCATCAAAATTGGACCGTTATACTCTATTTAGTGTTCTTAGAAGTCTTAACTTGCTAGTTTAGCTTTTGGACATCGTTTCGTTAGGTAAAGAAGCCAATAGACCAAGTTAAGTTTAAAATTGCACGAAACGAGAAAAACTTGTCTATGCATAGAATTGAGCATTCCTATAGGCATCAAAATTGGACCGTTATACTCTATTTCGTGTTCTTCGAAGTCTTAACTTGCTAGTTTAGCTTTTGGACACGTTTGTTAGGTAAAGAAGCTAAGTAGACCAAGTTAAGTTCAAAATTGCACGAAACGTGAAAAACTTGTCTATGCACAGAATTGAGCATTCCTAAGGCATCAAATGGACTGTTATACTCTATTTAGTCTTCTTCGAAGTCTTAACTTGCTAGTTTAGCTTTTGGACCCACGTTTCGTTACGTAAAGAAGCCAATAGACCAAGTTAAGTTCAAAATTGCACGAAACGCGAAAAACTTGTCTATGCATAGAATTGAGCATTCCTAAGTCATCAAATTGGACCGTTATACACTATTTAGTGTTCTTAGAAGTTCTTAACTTGCTAGTTTAGCTTTTGGACATCCGTTTTCGTTAGGTAAAAGAAGCAATAGACCAAGTTAAGTTCAAAATTGCACGAAACGTGAAAAACTTGTCTATGCATAGAATTGAGCATTCCTAAGGCATCGCAAATTGGACCGTTATACTCTATTTAGTGTTCTTAGAAGTCTTAACTTGCTAGTTTAGCTTTTGGACAACGTTTCGTTAGGTAAAGAAGCCAATAGACCAAGTTAAGTTCAAAATTGCACGAAACGAGAAAAACTTGTCTATGCATAGAATTGAGCATTCCTAAGGCATCAAAATTGGACCGTTATACTCTATTTAGTGTTCTTAGAAGTCTTAACTTGCTAGTTTAGCTTTTGGACAACGTTTCGTTAGGTAAAGAAGCCAATAGACCAAGTTAAGTTCAAATTGCAGCGAAACGTGAAAACTTGTCTATGCATAGAATCTGAGCATTCCTAAGGCATCAAAATTGACCGTTATACTCTATTTAGTGTTCTTAGAAGTCTTAACTTGCTAGTTTAGCTTTTGGACACGTTTCGTTAGGTAAAGAAGCTAATAGACCAAGTTAAGTTTCAAAATTGCACGAAACGTGAAAAACTTGTCTATGCATAGAATTGAGCATTTCCTAAGGCATCAAATTGGACCGTTATAACTCTATTTAGTGTTCTTCGAAGTCTTAACTTGCTAGTTTAGCTTTGGACATCGTTTCGTTAGGTAAAGAAGCCAATAGACCAAGTTAAGTTCAAAATTGCACGAAACGTGAAAAACTTGTCTATGCATAGAATTGAGCATTCCTAAGGCATCAAAATGGGACCGTTATACTCTATTTAGTGTTCTTAGAAGTCTTAAACTTGCTAGTTTAGCTTTTGGACAACGTTTTCGTTAGGTAAAGAAGCCAATAGACCAAGTTAAGTTCAAAATTGCACGAAACGTGAAAAAACTTGTCTATGCATAGAATTGAGCATTCCTAAGGCATCAAATATGGACCGTTATATCTCTAGTTTAGTGTTCTTAGAAGTCTTAACTTGCTAGTTTAGCTTTTGGAATCACGTTTCGTTAGGTAAGAAGGCCAATAGACCAAGTTAAGTTCAAAATTGCACGAAACGTTGAAAAACTTGTGCCTTGCGTAGAATTGGCATTCCTAAGGCATCAAAATGGAACGTTATACTCTATTTAGTCGTTCTTCGAAGTCTTAAACTTGCTAGTTTAGCTCTTGGGACATCGGTTTCGTTAGGTAAAGAAGCCAATTAGACCAAGTTAAGGTCTAAAATTGCATGAAACCGTGAAAAACTTGTCTATGCATAGAATTGAGCATTCCTAAGGCATCAAAACTGGACCGTTATACTCTAGTTAGTGTCTTAGAAGTCTTAACTTGCTAGTTTTAGCGTGTTGGACAATCGTTTCGTTAGTTAAAGAAGCCAATAGACCAAGTTCAATGTTCAAAATTGCACGAAACGTGAAAAAACTTGTCTATGCATAGAATTGAGCATTCCTAAGCATCGAAATGGACCGTTATACTCTATTTAGTGTTCTTCGAAAGTCGTAACTTGCTAGTTTAGCTTTGGACATCGTTTCGTTAGGTAAGAAGCCAATAGACCAAGTTAACGTTCAAAATTGCACGAAACATGTGAAAAACTTGCGCTATGCATAAAATTGAGCATTCCTAAGACATCAAAATAGACCGTTATACTCTATTTAGTGTTCTTGGAAGTCTAACTTGCTAGTTTAGCTTTTGGACACGTTTCGTTAGGTAGAGAAGCCAATAGACCAAGTTAAGTTCAAAATTGCACGAAACGTGAAAAACTTGTCCATGCAAATGAATGAGCATTCCTAAGGCCAAAATGGACCGTTATCTCTATTTAGTGTTCTTGAGAAGTCTTAACTTGCTAGTTTAGCTTTTGGACAACGTTTCGTTAGTAAAGAAAGCCAATAGACCAAGTTAAGTTCAAAATGCCGAAACATGAAAAACTTGTCCTATCCATAGAATTGAGCATTCCTAAGGCATCAAAATGGACCGTTATACCTATTTAGTGTTCTTAGAAGTCTTAACCTTGCTAGTTTTAGCTTTTGGACAAACGTTCGTTGGGTAAGAAGCAATAGACCAAGTTAGTTCAAAATTGCCACGAAACGTGAAAAACTTGTCTATGCATAGAATTGAGCATTCCTAAGGCATCAAATGGACCAGTTATACTCTATTTAGTGTTCTTAGAAGTCTTAACTTGCTAGTTGTAGCTTTTGGGACAACGTTTCGTTAGGTAAAGAAGCCAATAGGACCAAGTAAGTTCAAAATTGCACGAAACGATGAAAACTTGTCTATGCATAGAATTGAGCATTCCTAAGGCATCAAATATGGACCGTTATACTCCTATTTAGTGTTCTAGAAGTCTTAACTTGCTAGTTTAGCTTTTGGACAACGTTTCGTTAGGTAAAAGAAGCCAATAGACCCAAGTTAAGGTTCAAAATTGCACTGAAACGTGAAAAACTTGTCTATGCATAGAATTGAGCATTCCTAAGGCATCAAATTGGACCGTTATACTCTATTTAGTCTTCTTCAGAAGTCTTAACTTGCTAGTTTAGCTTTTGGACAATCGTTGCGTTAGGTAAAGAAGCCAAGTAGACCAGTTAAGTTCAAATTGCACGAAACGTGAAAAACTTGTCTATGCATAGAATTGAGCATTCCTAAGGCATCAAAATTGGACCGTTATACTCTATTTAGTGTTCTTAGAAGTCTTAACTTGCTAGTTTAGCTTTTGGACAACGTTTCGTTAGGTAAAGAAGCCAATAGACCAAGTTAAGTTCAAAATTGCACGAAACGTGAAAAACTTGTCATGCATAGAATTGAGCATTCCTAAGGCATCAAATGGGACCGTTATACTCTATTTAGTGTTCTTAGAAGTCTATACTTGCTAGTTTAGCTTTTGGACAATCGTTTCGTTAGGTAAAGAAGCCAATAGACCAAGTTAAGTTCAAAATTGCACGAAACGTGAAAAACTTGTCTATGCATAGAATTGAGCAATTCCTAAGGCATCAAAATGGACCGTTATACTCTATTTAGTGTTCTTAGAAGTCTTAACTTGCTAGTTTAGCTTTTGGACAATCGTTTCCGTTAGGTAAAGAAGCCAATAGACCAAGTTAAGTTCAAAATTGCAGCGAAACGTGAAAAACTTGTCTATGCATAGAACTTGAGGCATTCCTAAGGCATCAAAATGGACCGTTTATACTCTATTTAGTGTTCTTAGAAGTTCTTAACTTGCTAGTTTAGCTTTTGGACAATCGTTTCGTTAGGTAAAGAAGCCAATAGACAAGTTAAGTTCAAAATTGCACGAAACGTGAAAACTTGTCTATGCATAGAATTGAGCATTCCTAAGGCATCAAAATGGACCGTTATACCTCTATTTAGTGTTCTTAGAAAGTCTTAACTTGCTAGTTTAGCTTTGGCAACGTTTCGTTAGGTAAAGAAGCCAATAGACCAAGTTAAGTTCAAAATTGCACGAAACGTGAAAAACTTGTCTATGCATAGAATTGAGCATTCCTAAGGCATCAAAAATGGACCGTTATACTCTATTTAGTGTTCTTAAGAAGTCTTAACTTGCTAGTTTAGCTTTTGGGACAATCGTTTCGTTAGGTAAAGAAGCCAATAGTACCAAGTTAAGTTCACAAATTGGCACGAAAGTATGAAAAACTGGTCTATGCAAGAATTGGGCATTCCTAAGGCATCAAATAGGACCATTGTATACTCTATTAGTGTTCTTAGAAGTCTTAAACTTGCTAGTTAGCTTTGGACATCGTTTCGTTTAGGTAAAGAAGTCCAATAGACCAAGTTAAGTTCAAAATTACACGAAAACGTGAAAAACTTGCCTATGCATAGAATTGAGCATTCCTAAGGCATCAAAAGGCACCTAGTTATACTTATTTAGTGAGTTCTTAGAAGTCTTAACTTGCTAGTTTAGCTTTTGGACATCGTTTCGTTAGGTAAAGAAGCCAATAGACCAAGTTAAGTCAAAAATTGCACGAATGCTTGAAAAAAAACTTGTTTATGCATAGAATTGAGCATTCCTAAGGCATCAAAATGGACCGTTATACTCTATTTATGTTCTTAGAAGTCTTACACTTGCTAGTTTAGCTTTTGGACACTGTTTCGTTAGGTTAAAGAAGCCAATAGACCAAGTTAAGTTTCAAAATTGCACAGAAACGTGAAAAACTTGTCTATGCATAGAATTGAGCAATTCCTAAGGCATCAAAATGGACCGTTATACTCTATTTAGTGTTCTTAGAAGTCTTAACTTGCTAGTTTAGCTTTTGGGACAACGTTTCGTTAGGTAAAGAAGCCAATAGACCAGTTAAGTTCAAAAATTGCACGAAACGATGAAAAACTTGTCTATGCATAGAATTGAGCATTCCTAAGGCTATCAAAATGGACCAGTTATACTCTATTTAGTGTTCTTAGAAGTCTTAACTTGCTAGTTTAGCTTTTGAGACAACGTTCGTTAGTAATAGAAGCCAATAGACCAAGTTAAGTTCAAAATTGCACGAAACGTGAAAAACTGTCTATGCATAGAATTGAGGCATTCCTAAGGCATCAAATTGAACCGTTATACTCTATTTAGGGGTTCTTAGAAGTCTTAACTTGCTAGTTTAGCTTTTGGACAACGTTTGCGTTAGGTAAAGAAGCCAATAGACCAAGTTAAGTTCAAAATTGCACGAAACGTGAAAACTTGTCCATGCATAGAATTGAGCCATTCCTAAGGCAATCAAAATAGACCGGTTATAACTCTATTTAGTGTTCTTAGAAGTCTTAACTTGCTAGTTTAGCTTTTGGACAACGTTTCGTTAGGTAAAGAAGCCAATAGACCAAGTTAAGTTCAAAATTGCACGAAACGTGAAAAACTTGTCTATGCATAGAATTGAGCATTCCTAAGGCATCAAAATGGACCGTTATACTCTATTTAGTGTTCTTCGAAGTCTTAACTTGCTAGTTTAGCTTTTGGACATCGTTTCGTCTAGGTAAAGAAGGCCAATAGACCAGTTAAGTTCAAAATTGCACGAAACGTAGAAAAACTTGTCTATGCATAGAACTGAAGAGCATTCCTAAGGCATCAAATTGGACGTTATACTCTATATTAGTGTTCTTAGAAGTCTTAACTTGCTAGTTTAGCTTTTGGACATCGTTTCGTTACGGTAAAGAAGCCAATAGACCAAGTTAAGTTCAAATTGCACGAAACGTGAAAAACTTGTCCGATGCATAGGAATTGAGCATTCCTGAAGGCATCAAAATGGACCGTTATACTCTATTTAGTGTTCTTAGAAGTCTTAACTTGCTAGTTTAGCTTTTGGACATCGTTTCGTTAGGTAAAGAAGCCAATTAGACCAAGTTAAGTTCAAAATGCACGAAACGTGAAAAACTTGTCTATAGCATAGAATTGAGCATTCCTAAGGCATCAAAATGGACCGTTATACTCTATTTCATGTTCTTAGAAGTCTTAACTTGCTAGGTTAGCTTTTGGACAATCGTTTCGTTAGGTACAAGAAGCCAATAGACCAAGTTAAGTTCCAAAATTGCACGAAACGTGAAAAACTTTCTATGCATAGAATTGAGCATTCCTAAGGCATCAAAATGGACCGTTATACTCTATTTAGTGTTCTTAGAAGTCTTAACTTGCTAGTTTAGCTTTTGGACAACGTTTCGTTAGGTAAAGAAGCCAATAGACCAAGTTAAGTTCAAAATTGCACGAAACGTGAAAAACTTGTTATGCGTAGAATTGAGCATTCTAAGGCATCAAAATGGACCAGTTATCTCTTTAGTGTTCTTAGAAGTCTTAACTTGCTAGTTAGCTTTTGGACATTTTCGTTAGGTAAAGAAGCCAATAGAACCAAGTTAGGTTCAAAATTGCACGGAACGTGAAAAACTTGTCATATGCATAGAATTGAGCATTCCTAAGGAATGGACCGTTATACTTTTTATTTTCTTGAAGTCTTAATTTTTAGCTTTTGGTTTCGTTAGGTTAAGGACCAAGTTTTGTTTTGACACAAGTTTGGTCTTGTAGTTGAGCATTCCTAAGGCATCAAAATGGACCGTTATACTCTATTTAGTGTTCTTCGAAGTCTTAACTTGCTAGTTTAGCTTTTGGACATCGTTTCGTTAGGTAAAGAAGCCAATAGACCAAGTTAAGTTAAAATTGCACGAAACGTGAAAAACATGTCTATGCATAGAATTGAGCATTCCTAAGGCATCAAAATGGACCGTTATACTCTATTAGTGTTCTTGAAGTCTTAACTTGCTAGTTTAGCTTTTGGACATCGTTTCGTTAGGTAAAGAAGCCAAGAGACCAAGTTAACTTCAAAATGCACGAAACTTGAAAAAGTGTCATGCATAGAATTGAGCATTCCTAAGGCATTAAAATGGACCGTTATACTCTTTTATAGTGTTCTTGGAAGTCTTAACTTGCTAGTTTAGCTTTTGGACAACATTTCGTTAGATAAAGAAGCAATAGACCAAGTTAAGTTCAAAATTGCACGAAACATGGAAAACTTGTCTATGCATAGAATTGAGCATTCCTAAGGCATTAAAATGGACCGTTATACTCTATTTAGTGTTCTTAGAAGTCTTAACTTGCTATTTAGCTTTTGGAATCGTTTCGTTAGCAAAGAAGCAATAGACCAAGTTAAGTTCAAATTGCACGAAATGTGAAAAACTTGTCTATGCATAGAATTGAGCATTCCTAAGGCATCAAAATAGACCGTTATACTCTATTTAGGTTCTTAGAAGTCTTAACTTGCTAGTTTAGCTTGTGACATATCGTTTCGTTAGGTAAAGAAGCCCAATAGACCAAGTTAAGTTCAAAATTGCACGAAACGTGAAAAACTTGTCTATGCATAGAATTTGAGCATTCCTAAGGCATCAAATATGGACCGTTATACTCATGTTAGTGTTCTTAGAAGTCTTAACTTGCTAGTTTAGCTTTTGGACATCGTTTCGTTAGGTAAAGAAGCCAATAGACCAGTTAAGTTCAAAATTACATGAAACGTGAAAAAACTTGTCTATGCATAGAATTGAGCATTCCTAAGGCATCAAATTGGACCGTTATACTCTATTTAGTGTTCTTAGAAGTCTTAACTTGCTAGTTTAGCTTTTGGACATCGTTTCGTTAGGTAAAGAAGCCAATAGACCAAGTTAAGTTTCAAATTGCACGAAACGTGAAAAACTTGTCTATGCATAGAATTGAGCATTCCTAAGCATCAAAATGGGACCGTTATACTCTATTTAGTGTTCTTCGAAGTCTTAACTTGCTAGTTTAGCTTTTGGACAACGTTTCGTTAGGTAAAGAAGCCAATAGACCAAGTTAAGTTCAAAATTGCACGAAACGTGAAAAACTTGTCTATGCATAGAATTGAGCATTCCTAAGGCATCAAAATGGACCGTTATACTCTATTTAGTGTTCTTAGAAGTCTTAACTTGCTAGTTTAGCTTTTGGGACATCGTTTCGTTAGGTAAAGAAGCCAATAGACCAAGTTAAGTTCAAAATTGCACGAACGTGAAAAACTTGTCTATGCATAGAATCTGAGCATTCCTAAGGCATCAAAATAGGACCGTTATACTCTATTTAGTGTTCTTCGAAGTCTTAACTTGCTAGTTTAGCTTTTGGACACGTTTCGTTAGGTAAAGAAGCCAATAGACCAAGTTAAGTTCAAAATTGCACGAAACATGAAAAACTTGTCTATGCATAGAATTGAGCATATCTAAGGCATCAAATGGACCGTTATACTCTATTTAGTGTTCTTAGAAGTCTTAACTTGCTAGTTTAGCTTTTGGACATCGTTTCGTTAGGTAAAGAAGCCAATAGACCAAGTTAAGTTCAAAATTGTCACGAAACGTGAAAAACTTGTCTATGCATAGAATTGAGCATTCCTAAGGCTATCAAATGGACCGTTATACTCTATTTAGCTGTTCTTAGAAGTCTTAACTTGCTAGTCTTAGCTTTTGGACAATCGTTTCGTTAGGTAAAGAAGCCAATAGACCAAGTTAAGTTCAAAATTGCACGAAACGTGAAAAACTTGTCATATGCATAGAATTGAGCATTCCTAAGGCATCAAATTGGACCGTTATAGCTCTATTTAGTGTTCTTAGAAGTCTTAACTTGCTAGTTTAGCTTTTGGACATCGTTTCGTTAGGTAAAGAAGCCAATAGACCAAGTTAAGTTCAAAATTGCACGAAACGTGAAAAACTTGTCTATGCATAGAATTGAGCATTCCTAAGGCATCAAAATAGGACCGTTATACTCTATTTAGTGTTCTTGGAAGTCTTAACTTGCTAGTTTAGCTTTTGGACATCGTTTCGTTAGGTAAAGAAGCCAATAGACCAAGTTAACTTCACAATGGCACGAAACATGAAAAACTTGTCCATGCATAGAATTGAGCATTCCTAAGGCATCAAAATAGACTGTTATGCTCTATTTAGTGTTCTTAGAAGTCTTAACTTGCTAGTTTAGCTTTTGGACAACGTTTCGTTAGGTAAAGAAGCCAATAGACCAAGTTAAGTTCAAAATGCACGAAACATGAAAAACTTGTCATCCATAGAATTGAGCATCCTAAGGCATCAAAATGGACCGTTATACTCTATTTAGTGTTCTTAGAAGTCTTAACTTGCTAGTTTTGCTTTTGGACAAAGTTTCGTTAGGTAAAGAAGCAAATAGACCAAGTTAAGTTCGAAATGCACGAAACATGAAAAACTTGCCATGCATAGAATTCAGCATTCCTAAGGCATCAAAATAGACCGTTATACTCTCTATTTAGTGTTCTTAGGAAGTCTTAACTTGCTAGTTTAGCTTTTGGACACGTTTCGTTAGGTAAAGAAGCAATAGACCAAGTTAAGTTCAAATTGCACGAAACTGAGAAAACTTGTCTATGCATAGAATTAGCATTCCTAAGGCATCAAAATGGACGTTATACTCTATTAGTGTTCTTAGAAGTCTTAACTTGCTAGTTTAGCTTGTGGACAACGTTTCGTTAGGTAAAGAAGCCAATAGACCAAGTTAAGTTCAAAATGCACGAAACGTGAAAAACTTGTCTATGCATAGAATTGAGCATTCCTAAGGCATCAAAATGGACCGTTTATACTCTATTTAGTGTTCTTAGAAGTCTTAACTTGCTAGTTTAGCTTTTGGACAATCGTTTCGTTAGGTAAAGAAGCCAATAGACCAAGTTAAGTTCAAATTGCACGAAACGTGAAAAACTTGTCATATGCATAGAATTGAGCTATTCCTAAGGCATCAAATGGACCGTTATACTCTATTTAGTGTTCTTAGAAGTCTTAACTTGCTAGTTTAGCTTTTGCGACAACGTTTTCGTTAGGTAAAGAAGCCAATAGACCAAGTTAAGTTCAAAATTGCACGAACGTGAAAAACTTGTCTATGCATAGAATTGAGCATTCCTAAGGCATCAAAATGGACCGTTATACTCTATTTAGTGTTCTTTGAAGTCTTAACTTGCTAGTTTAGCTTTTGGAACTCGTTTCGTTAGGTAAAGAAGCCAATTAGACCAAGTTAAGTTCAAAATTGCACGAAACGTGAAAAACTTGTCTATGCATAGAAATTGAGCATTCCTAAGGCATCAAAATGGACCGTTATACTCTATTTAGTGTTCTTTGAAGTCTTAACTTGCTAGTTAGCTTTTTGGACAACGTTTCGTTAGGTAAAGAAGCCAATAGACCAAGTTAAGTTCAAAATTGCACGAAACGTGAAAAACTTGTCTATGCATAGAATTGAGCATTCCTAAGGCATCAAAATGTGACCGTTATACTCTATTTAGTGTTCTTGGAAGTCTTAACTTGCTAGTTTAGCTTTTGGACATCGTTTCGTTAGGTAAAGAAGCCAATAGACCAAGTTAACTTCAAATGCACGAAACTTGAAAACTTGTCCATGCATAGAATTGAGCATTCCTAAGGCATCAAAATGGACCGTTATGCTCTATTTAGTGTTCTTAGAAGTCTTAACTTGCTAGTTTAGCTTTTGGACACGTTTCGTTAGGTAAAGAAGCCAATAGACCAAGTTAAGTTCAAAATGCACGAAACTTGAAAAACTTGTCTATCTAGAATTGAGCATTCCTAAGGCATCAAAATGGACCGTTACTCTATTTAGTGTTTTGAAGTCTTAACTTGCTAGTTTAGCTTTTGGACAACGTTTCGTTAGGTAAAGAAGCAATAGACCAAGTTAAGTTCAAAATGCACGAAACATGAAAAACTTGTCATGCATAGAATTGAGCATTCCTAAGGCATCAAAATGGACCGTTATACTCTATTTAGTGTTCTTAGAAGTCTTAACTTGCTAGTTTAG
Organism: Tripterygium wilfordii; assembly: GCF_013401445.1. Classification (NCBI taxonomy): domain Eukaryota; kingdom Viridiplantae; phylum Streptophyta; class Magnoliopsida; order Celastrales; family Celastraceae; genus Tripterygium; species Tripterygium wilfordii. Next base: position 7,870,001 of record NC_052253.1, read on the forward strand.
CTTTTGGACAACGTTTCGTTAGGTAAAGAAGCCAATAGACCATAGTTAAGTTCAAAATTGCACGAAACGTGAAAAACTTGATCTATGCATAGAATTGAGCATTCCTAAGGCATCAAAATGGACCGTTATACTCTATTTAGTGTTCTTCGAAGTCTTAAACTTGCTAGTTTAGGCTTTTGACATCGTTTCGTTAGGTAAAGAAGCCAATAGACCAAGTTAAGTTCAACAATTGCACGAAACGTGAAAAACTTGTCTATGCATAGAATTGAGCATTACCTAAGGCATCAAAATGGACCGTTATAGCTCTATTTAGTGTTCTTAGAATGTCTTAACTTGCTAGTTTAGCTTTTGGCACAATCGTTTGTTAGGTAAAGAAGCCAATAGACCAAGTTAAGTTCAAAATTGCACGAAACGTGAAAACTTTGTCTATGCATAGAATTGAGCATTCCTAAGGCATCAAAATGGACCGTTATACTCTATTTAGTGTTCTTGAAGTCTTAACTTGCTAGTTTAGCTTTTTGGACCAATCGTTTCGTTAGGTAAGAAAGCCAATAGACCAAGTTAAGTTCAAAATTGCACGAAACATGAAAAACTTGTCTATGCATAGAATTGAGCATTCCTAAGGCATCAAAATGGACGTTATACTCTATTTAGTGTTCTTGAGGTCTTAACTTGCTAGTTTAGCTTTTGGACAACGTTTCGTTAGAGTAAAGAATCCAATAGACCAAGTTAAGTTCAAAATTGCACGAAACGTGAAAAACTTGTCTAATGCATAGAATTGAGTCATTCCTAGGCATCAAAGGAGCCGTTATACTCTATTTAGTGTTCTTAGAAGTCTAACTTGCTAGTTTAGCTTTTGGACAACGTTTCGTTAGGTAAGAAGCCAATAGACCAAGTTAAGTTCAAATTGCCACGAACGTGGAAAAACTTGTCTATTGCATAGATTGAGCATTCCTAAGGCATCAAAATGGACCGTTATACTCTATTTAGTGTTCTTAGAAGTCTTAACTTGCTAGTTTAGCTTTTGGACAACGTTTCGTTAGGTAAAGAAGCCAATAGACCAAGTTAAGTTCAAAATTGCACGAAACGTGAAAAACTTGTCTATGCATAGAATTGAGCATTCCTAAGGCATCAAAATGGACCGTTATAGCTCTATTTAGTGTTCTTAGAAGTCTTAACTGTGCTAGTTTAGACTTTAGGACAATCGTTTCGTTAGGTAAAGAAGCCAATAGACAAGTTAAGTTCAAAATTGCACGAAACGTGAAAAACTTGTCTATGCATAGAATTGAGCATTCCTAAGGCATCAAAATAGACCGTTATACTCTATTTAGTGTTCTTCGAAGTCTTAACTTGCTAGTTTAGCTTTGGACAACGTTCGTTAGGTAAAGAAGCCAATAGACCAAGTTAAGTTCAAAATTGCAACGAAACGTGAAAAACTTGTCTATGCATAGAATTGAGCATTCCTAAGGCATCAAAATTGGACCGTTATACTCTATTTAGTGTTCTACGAAGTCTTAACTTGCTAGTTTAGCTTTTGGACATCGTTCAGTTAGGTAAAGAAGCCAATAGACCAAGTTAAGTTCAAAAATTGCACGAACGTGAAAAAACTTGTCTATGCATAGAATTGAGCATTCCTAAGCATCAAATGGACCGTTATACTCTATTTAGTGTTCTTGAAGTCCTTAACTTGCTAGTTTAGCTTTTGGAACAACGTTTGTTAGGTAAAGAAGCCAATAGACCAAGTTAAGTCAAAATTGCACGAACGTGAAAACTTGTCTATGCATAGAATTGAGCATTCCTAAGGCATCAAATGTGACCGTTATACTCTATTTAGTGTTCTTAGAAGTCTTAACTTGCTAGTTTAGCTTTTGGACACGTTTCGTTAGGTAAAGAAGCCAATAGACCAAGGTTAAGTTCAAAATTGCACGAAACGTGAAAAACTTAGTCTATGCATAGATTGAGCATTCTAAGGCATCAAAATTAGACCGTTATATCTCTATTTAGTGTTCTTAGAAGTCTTAACTTGCTAGTTAGCTTTTGGACAACGTTTCGTTAGGTAAAGAAGCAATAGACCAAGTTAAGTTCAAAATTCCGACGAAACGTGAAAAACTTGTCTATGCATAGAATTGAGCATTCCTAAGGCATCAAAATGGACCGTTATACTCTATTTAGTGTTCTTAGAAGTCTTAACTTGCTAGTTTAGCTTTTGGACAACGTTTCGTTAGGTAAAGAAGCCAATAGACCAAGTTAAGTTATCAAAATTGCACGAAACGTGAAAAACTTGTCTATGCATAGAATTGAGCATTCCTAAGGCATCAAAATGGACCGTTATACTCTATTTAGTGTTCTTTCGAAGTCTTAACTTGCTAGTTTAGCTTTTGGACAACGTTTTCGTTAGGTAAAGAAGCCAATAGACCAAGTTAAGTTCAAAATTGCACGAAACGTGAAAAACTTGTCTAATGCCTAGAATTGAGCATTCCTAAGGCATCAAAATGGACCGTTATACTTCTATTTAGTGTTCTTAGAAGTCTTAACTTGCTAGTTTAGCTTTGTGACAACGTTTCGTTAGGTAAAGAAGCCAAATAGACCAAGTTAAGTTCAAAATTGCACGAAACGTGAAAAACTTGTCTATGCATAGAATTGAGCATTCCTAAGGCATCAAAATGGACCGTTATAATCTATTTAGTGTTCTTAGAAGTCTTAACTTGCTAGTTTAGCTTTTGGACATCGTTTCGTTAGGTAAGAAGCCAATAGACCAAGTTAAGTTTCAAATGGCACGAAACGTGAAAAACTTGTCTCATGCATAGAAGTGAGCATTCCTAAGGCATCAAAATGGACCGTTATACTCTATTTAGTGTTCTTTGAAGTCTTAACTTGCTAGTTTAGCTTTTGGACAATCGTTTCGTTAGTGTAAAGAAGCCAATAGGACCAAGTTAAGTTCAAAATTGCACGAAACGTGAAGAACTTGTCTATGCATAGAATGAGCATTCCTAAGGCATCAAAATGGACCGTTATACTCTATTTAGTGTTCTTAGAAGTCTTAACTTGCTAGTTTAGCTTTGGACAACGTTTCGTTAGGTAAAGAAGCCAATAGACCAAGTTAAGTTCAAAATTGCACGAAACGTGAAAAACTTGTCTATGCATAGAATTGAGCATTCCTAAGGCATCAAACATGGGACCGTTATACTCTATTTAGTGGTTCTTAGAAGTCTTAACTTGCTAGTTTAGCTTTTGGACAACGTTTTCGTTAGGTAAAGAAGCAATAGACCAAGTTAAGTTCAAAATTGCACGAACGCTGAAAACTTGTCTATGCATAGAATTGAGCATTCCTAAGGCATCAAAATTGGACCGTTATACTCTATTTAGTGTTCTTAGAAGTCTTAACTTGCTAGTTTAGCTTTTGACAATCGTTTCGTTAGGTAAAGAAGCCAATAGACCAAGTTAAGTTCAAAATTGCACTGAAACGTGAAAAAACTTGTCTATGCATAGAATTGAGCAATTCCTAAGGCATCAAAATTGGGACCGTTATACTCTATTTAGTGTTCTTAGAAGTCTTAACTTGCTAGTTTAGCTTTATGGACAACGTTTCGTTAGGTAAAGAAGCCAATAGACCAAGTTAAGTTTCAAAATTGCACGAAACGTGAAAAACTTGTCTAGCATGAATTGAGCATTCCTAAGGCATCAAAATGGACCGTTATACTCTATTTAGTGTTCTTCGAAGTCTTAACTTGCTAGTTTAGCTTTTGGACACACGTTTCGTTAGGTAAAGAAAGCCAATAGACCAAGTTAAGTTCAAAATTGCACGAAACGTGAAAACTTGTCTATGCATAGAATTGAGCATTCCTAAGGCATCAAAATTGGACCGTTATACTCTATTTAGTGTTCTTAGAAGTCTTAACTTGCTAGTTTAGCTTTTGGACAACGTTTTCGTTAGGTAAAGCAAGCCAATAGACCAGTTAAGTTCAAAATTGCACGAAACGTGAAAAACTTGTCTATGCATAGAATGAGCATTCCTAAGGCATCAAAATTGGACCGTTATACTCTATTTAGTGTTCTTAGAAGTCTTAACTTGCTAGTTTAGCTTTGGACAACGTTTCGTTAGGTAAGAAGCCAATAGACCAGTTAAGTTCAAAATTGCACGAAACGTGAAAAACTTGTCTATGCATAGAATTGAGCATTCTAAGGCATCAAAATGGACCGTATACTCTATTTAGTGTTCTTAGAAGTCTTAACTTGCTAGTTTAGCTTTTGGACAACGTTTCGTTAGGTAAAGAAGCCAATAGACCAAGTTAAGTTCAAAATTAGCACGAAACGTGAAAAACTTAGTCTATGCATAGAATTGAGCATTCCTAAGGCATCAAATGGACCGTTATACTCTATTTAGTGTTCTTAGAAGTCTTAACTTGCTAGTTTAGCTTTTGGACAACGTTTCGTAGGTAAAGAAGCCAATAGACCAAGTTAAGTTCAAAATTGCACGAAACGTGAAAAACTTGTCTATGCATAGAATTGAGCATTCCTAAGGCATCAAATGGACCGTTATAATCTATTTAGTGTTCTTCGAAGTCTAACTTGCTAGTTTAGCTTTTGGACATCGTTTCGTTAGGTAAAGAAGCCAATAGACCAAGTTAAGTTCAAATTGCACGAAATGTGAAAAACTTGTCTATGCATAGAATTGAGCATTCCTAAGGCAACAAATGGACCGTTACACTATAGTGTTCTTAGAAGTCTTAACTTGCTAGTTTAGCTTTTGGACACGTTTCGTTAGGTAAAGAAGCCAATAGACCAAGTTAAGTTCAAATTGCACAAAACATGAAAACTTGCGCATGCATAGAATTGAGCATTCCTAAGGCATCAAAATAGACCGTTATACTCTATTTATGTTCTTGGAAGTCTTAACTTGCTAGTTTAGCTTTTGGACATCGTTTCGTTAGGTAAAGAAGCCAATAGACCAAGTTAAGTTCAAAATGCACGAAACGTGAAAAACTTGTCATGCATAGAATTGAGCATTCCTAAGGCATCAAAATGGACCGTTACTCTATTTAGTGTTCTTAGAAGTCTTAACTTGCTAGTTTAGCTTTTGGACATCGTTTCGTTAGGTAAAGAAGCCCAATAGACCAAGTTAAGTTCAAATTAGCACGAAACGTGAAAAACTTGTCTATGCATAGAATTGAGCATTCCTAAGGCATCAAATGGGACCGTTATACTCTATTTAGTGTTCTTAGAAGTCTTAACTTGCTAGTTTAGCTTTTGGACATCGTTTTCGTTAGGTAAAGAAGCCAATAGACCAAGTTAAGTTTCAAAATTGCAGCGAACGTGAAAAACTGTGTCTATGCATAGAACTTGAGCATTCCTAAGGCATCAAATGGACCGTATGCTCTATTTAGTGTTCTTAGAAGTCTTAACTTGCTAGTTTAGCTTTTGGACAATCGTTCGTTAGGTAAAGAAATCCATAGACCAAGTAAGTTTCAAAATTGCACGAACGTGAAAAACTTGTCTATGCATAGAATTGAGCATTCCTAAAGGCATCAAAATTGGACCGTTATACTGCTATTTAGTGTTCTTAGAAGTCTTAACTTGCTAGTTTAGCTTTTGGACAACGTTTTGTTAGGTAAAGAAGCCAATAGACCAAGTTAAGTTCAAAATTGCACGAAACGTGAAAAACTTGTCTATGCATAGAAATTGAGCATTACTAAGGCATCAAAATGGACCGTTATACTCTATTTAGTGTTCTTAGAAGTCTTAACTTGCTAGTTTAGCTTTGGACAACGTTTCGTTAGTTAAAGAAGCCAATAGACCAAGTTAAGTTCAAAATGTGCACAGAAACGTGAAAAACTTGTCTATGCATGAATTGAGCATTCCTAAGGCATCAAAATGGACCGTTATACTCTATTTAGTGTTCTTCGAGAGTCGTAACTTGCTTAGTTTAGCTATTTGGACAATCGTTTCGTTAGGTAAAGAAGCCAATAGACCAAGTTAAGTTCAAAATTGCACGAAACGTGAAAAACTTGTCTATGCATAGAATTGAGCAATTCCTAAGGAATCAAAATGGAGACCGTTATAACTCTATTTAGTGTTCTTAGAAGTCTTAACTTTGCTAAGTTTAGCTTTTGGACAACGTTTCGTTAGGTAAAGAAGCCAATAGACCAAGTTAAGTTCAAAATTGCACTGAAACGTGAAAAACTTGTCTATGCATAGAATTGAGCATTCCTAAGGCATCAAAATTGGACCGTTATACTCTATTTAGTGTTCTTAGAAGTCTTAACTTGCTAGTTTAGCTTTTTGGACAATCGTTTCGTTAGGTAAAGAAGCCAATAGACCAAGTTAAGTTCAAAATTGCACGAAACGATGAAAAACTTGTCTATGCATAGAATTGAGCATTCCTAAGGCATCAAATGGACCGTTATACTCTATTTAGTGTTCTGTCGAAGTCTTAACTTGCTAGTTTAGCTTTTGGACATCGTTTCGTTAGGTAAAGAAGCCCATAGACCAAGTTAAGTTCAAAATTGCACGAAACGTGAAAAACTTGTCTATGCATAGAATTGAGCATTCCTAAGGCATCAAAATGGACCGTTATACTCTATTTAGTGTTCTTTGAAGTCTTAACTTGCTAGTTTAGCTTTTGGACATCGTTTTGTTAGGTAAAGAAGCCCAATAGACCAAGTTAAGTTCAAAAATTGCACGAAACGTGAAAAACTTGTCTATGCATAGAATTGAGCATTCCTAAGGCATACAAATGTGACCGTTATACTCTATTTAGTGTCTTCGAAGTCTTAACTTGCCTAGTTTAGCTTTTGGACAATCGTGTCGTTAGGTAAAGAAGCCAATAGACCAAGTTAAGTTCAAAATTGCACGAAACGTGAAAAACTTGTCTATGCATAGAATTGAGCATTCCTAAAGGCATCAAAATGGACCGTTATACTCTATTTAGTGTTCTTAGAAGTCTTAACTTGCTAGTTTAGCTTTTTGGACATCGTTTCGTTAGGTAAAGAAGCCAATAGACCAAGTTAAGTTCAAAATTGCACGAAACGTGAAAAACTTAGTCTATGCATAGAATTGAGCATTCCTAAGGCATCAAATTGGACCGTTATACTCTATTTAGTGTTCTTCGAAGTCTTAACTTGCTAGTTTAGCTTTTGGACATCGTTTCGTTAGGTAAAGAAGCCAATAGACCAAGTTAAGTTCAAAATTGCACGAAACGTGAAAAACTTGTCTATGCATAGAATTGAGCATTCCTAAGGCATCAAAATAGGACCGTTATACTCGTATTTAGTGGTCTTAGAAGTCTTAACTTGCTAGTTTAGCTTTTGGACAACGTTCCGTTAGGTAAAGGAAGCCAATAGACCAAGTTAAGTTCAAAATTGCACGAAACGTGAAAAACTTGTCTATGCATAGAATCTGAGCATATCCTAAGGCATCAAATTGACCGTTATACTCTATTTAGTGTTCTTTAGAAGTCTTAACTTGCTAGTTTAGCTTTTGGACAATCGTTTCGTTAGTAAGAAGCCAATAGACCAAGTTAAGTTCAAAATGGCACGAAAACGTGAAAAACTTGTCTATGCATAGAATTGAGCATTCCTAAGGCATCAAATGGACCGTTATACTCTATTTAGTGTTCTTAGAAGTCTTAACTTGCTAGTTTAGCTTTTGGACATCGTTTCGTTAGGTAAAGAAGCCAAGAGACCAAGTTAAGTTCAAATTGCACGAAACTTGAAAAACTTGTCATGCATAGAATTGAGCATTCCTAAGGCATCAAAATGGACCGTTATGCTCTATTTAGTGTTCGTAGAAGTCTTAACTTGCTATTTTAGCTTTTGGACAAGTTTCGTTAGGTAAAGAAGCAATAGACCAAGTTAAGTTCAAATGGCACGAAACATGAAAAACTTGCCATGCATAGAATTGAGCATTCCTAAGGCATCAAAATAGACCGTTATACTATCTTTTAGTGTTCTTTGAAGTCTTAACTTGCTAGTTTAGCTTTTGGACAAGTTTCGTTAGGTAAAGAAGCCAATAGACCAAGTTAAGTTCAAATGCACGAAATGTGAAAAACTTGTCTATGCATGGAATTGAGCATTCCTAAGGCACAAATGGACCGTTACACTCTATTTAGTGTTCTTAGAAGTCTTAATTGCTAGTTTAGCTTTTGGACAACGTTTCGTTAGGTAAAGAAGCCAATAGACCAAGTTAAGTTCAAATTGCACAAACATGTGAAAAACTTGCGCATGCATAGAATTGAGCATTCCTAAGGCATCAAATGGACCGTTATACTCTATTTAGTGTTCTTGGAAGTCTTAACTTGCTAGTTTAGCTTTTGGACAACGTTTCGTTAGGTAAAGAAGCCAAGAGACCAAGTTAAGTTCAAAATGGCACGAAACGTGAAAAACTTGTCCATGCATAGAATTGAGCATTCCTAAGGCATCAAAATGGACCGTTATACTCTATTTAGTGTTCTTGGAAGTCTTAACTTGCTAGTTTAGCTTTTGGACAACGTTTCGTTAGGTAAAGAAGCCAATAGACAAGTTAGTTCAAATTCGCACGAAAACGTGAAAAACTTGTCTAGCAAGAATTGAGCATTCCTAAGGCCTCAAAATTGACGTTATACTCTATTTAGTGTTCTTAGAAGTCTTAACTTGCTAGTTTAGCTTTTGGACAACGTTTCGTTAGTAAAGAAGCCAATAGACCAAGTTAAGTTCAAAATTGCACGAAACATGGAAAAACTTGCAGCATGCATAGAATTGAGGCATTCCTAAGGCATCAAAATAGACCGTTATACTCTATTTAGTGTTCTTAGAAGTTCTTAACTTGCTAGTTTAGCTTTTGGACAGCAGTTTCGTTAGGTAAAGAAGCCAATAGACCAAGTTAGAGTTCAAAATTGCACGAAACGTGAAAAACTTGTCTATGCATCGAATTGAGCATTCCTAAGGCATCAAAATGGACCGTTATAACTCTATTTAGTGTTCTTAGAAGTCTTAACTTGCTAGTTTAGCTTTTGGACAACGTTTCGTTAGGTAAGGAACCAATAGACCAAGTTAAGTTCAAAATTGCACGAAACGTGAAAAACTTGTCTATGCATAGAATTGAGCATATCATAGAGCATCAAAGTAGACCGTTATACTCTATTTAGTGTTCTTGGAAGTCTTAACTTGCTAGTTTAGCTTTTGGACAACATTTCGTTAGATAAAGAAGTAATAGACCAAGTTAAGTTCAAAATTGCACGAAACATGGAAAACTTGCGCATGCATAGAATTGAGTATTCCTAAGGCATCAAAATAGACCTTTATACTCTATTTAGTGTTCTTAGAAGTCTTAACTTGCTAGTTTAGCTTTTCAACATCGTTTCGTTAGGTAAAGAAGCCAATAGACCAAGTTAAGTTCAAATGGCACGAAACGTGAAAAACTTGTCCATGCAAAGAATTGAGCATTCCTAAGGCATCAAAATGGACCGTTATACTCTATTTAGTGTTCTTAGAAGTCTTAACTTGCTAGTTTAGCTTTTGGACAACGTTTAGTTAGGTAAAGAAGCCAATAGACCAAGTTAAGTTCAAAATGACACGAAACATGAAAAACTTGTCTATCCATAGAATTGAGCATTCCTAAGGCATCAAAATGACCATTATACTCTATTTAGTGTTCTTAGATGTCTTACATTGCTAGTTTAGCTTTGGACAACGTTTCGTTAGGTAAAGAAGCCAATAGACCAAGTTTAAGTTCAAAATTGCACGAAACATGGAAAAAACTTGTCTATGCATGAATTGAGCATTCCTAAGGCATCAAATGACCGTTATACTCTATTTAGTTGTTATTAGAAGTCTTACTTGCTAGTTTAGCTTTTGGACAATGTTTCGTTAGGTAAAGAAGCCCAATAGACCAAGTTAAGTTCAAAATGGCACGAAAACATGAAAAACTTGTCTATGCATGGAATTGAGCATTCCTAAGGCATCAAATAGGACCGTTATACTCTATTTTAGTGTTCTTAGAAGTCCTAACTTCTAGTTTAGCTTTTGGACACGTTTCGTTAGGTAAAGAAGCCATAGACCAAGTTAAGTTCAAAAATTGCACGAAACGATGAAAAACTTCGTCATAAGCATAGAATTGAGCATTCCTAAGGCATCAAATAGTGGACCGTTTATACTCTAATTTAGTGTTCTTAGAAGTCTTAACTTTACTAGTTTAGCTTTTGGACAATGTTTCGTTAGGTAAGAAAGCCAATAGACCAAGTTAAGTTCAAAATTGCACGAAACCTGGAAAAACTTGTCCATGCATAGAATTGAGCATTCCTAAGGCCATCAAAATGGAACCGTTATACTCTATTTAGTGTCTTCTGAAGTCTTAACTTGCTAGTTTAGCTTTTGGACAACGTTTCGTTAGGTAAAGAAGCCAATAGACCAAGTTAAGTTTCAAAATGGCACGAAACGTGAAAAACTTGTCTATGCATAGAATTGAGGCATGTCCTAAGGCATCAAAATGGACCGTTATACTCTATTTAGTGTTCTTTAGAAGTCTTAACTTGCTAGTTTAGCTTTTGGACAACGTTTCGTTAGTAAAGAAGCCAATAGACCAAGTTAAGTTCAAAATTGCACGAAACGTGAAAAAACTTGTCTATGCATAGAATTGAGCATTCCTAGGGCCTCAAATAGGACCGTTATAACTCTATTTAGTGTTCTTGGAAGTCTTAACTTGCTAGTTTAGCTTTTGGACAACGTTTCGTTAGGTAAAGAAGCCAATAGACCAAGTTAAGTTCAAAATTGCACGAAACGTGAAAAACTTGTCATATGCATAGAATTGAGCATTCCTAAGGCATCAAAATAGGACCTGTTATACTCTATTTAGGTGTTCTTAGAAAGTCCTTAACTTGCTAGTTTAGCTTTTGGACAGCGTTTCGTTAGGTAAAGAAGCCAATAGACCAAGTTAAGTTCAAAATTGCACGAAACGATGAAAAACTTGTCTATGCATAGAATTGAGCATTCCTAAGGCATCAAATGGACCGTTTATACTCTATTTAGTGTTCTTAGAAGTCTTTAACTTGCTAGTTTAGCTTTTGGACATCGTTTCGTTAGGTAAGAAGCCAATAGACCAAGTTAAGTTCAAAATTGCACGAAACGTGAAAAACTTGTCTATGCGTAGAATTGAGCATTCCTAAGGCATCAAAATGGACCGTTATACTCTATTTAGTGTCTCTAGAAGTCTTAACTTGCTATTTAGCTTTTGATAATCGTTTTCGTTATGGTAAGAAGCCAATAGACCAAGTTAAGTTCACAATTGCACGAAATGTGAAGAACTTGTCTATGCATGGAATTGAGCATTCCTCAGGCATCAAAATAGACCGTTATATTCTATTTAGTGTTCGTGGAAGTCTTAACTTGCTAGTTTAGCTTTTGGACAGTCGTTTCGTTAGGCAAAGAAGCCAAGATGACAAGTTAAATTCAAAATGGCACGAAATTTGAAAAAACTTGTCCATGCATAGAATTGAGCATTCCTAAGGCATCAAATGGACCGTTATACTCCTATTTAGTGTTCTTAGAGGTCTTAACTTGCTATTTTAGCTTTTGGACAAAGTTTCGTTGGTAAAGAAGCAAATAGACCAAGTTAAGTTCGAAATGGTACGAATCATGAAAAACTTGCCATGCATAGAATTGAGCATTCCTAAGGCATCCAAAATAGGACCGTTATACTCTTTTTAGTGTTTCTTTGAAGTCTTAACTTTCTAGTTTAGCTTTGGACAACGTTTGTTAGGTAAAGAAGCCAATAGACCAAGTTCAGTTCACAATTGACACGAAATGTGAAAAACTTGTCTATGCATGGAATTGAGCATTCCGAAGGCACGAAAGTGGGACCGGTATACAGATATTTAGTGTTCTTAGAAGTCTTAAATTGCTAGTTTAGCTTTTCGGCAACGTTTCGTTAGGTAAAGAAGCCAATAGACCAAGTTAAGTTCAAAATTGCACAAAACGTGAAACCTTGCGCATGCATGGAATGAGCATTCCTAAGGCATCAAAATAGACCGTTATACTCTATTTAGTGTTCTTTGAGAGTCTTAACTTGCTAGTTTAGCTTTTGGACAATCGTTTCGTTAGATAAAGAAGCCAAGAGACCAAGTTAACTTCAAAATTGGCACGAAACGTGAAAAACTTGTCCATGCATAGAATTGAGCATTCCTAAGGCATCAAAATGGACCGTTATGCTCTATTTAGTGTTCTGAGAAGTCTTAACTTGCTAGTTTAGCTTTGGACAACGTTTCGTTAGGCAAAGAACCAATAGAACAATTTAGGTTCAAAATTGCACGAAAACGTGAAAAACTTGTCTATGGCATAGAATTGAGCAGTCCTAAGGCCTCAAAAGTTGACCATTTATTACTCTTTTTAGTGTTCTTGGAAGTCTTACTTGCTAGTTTAAGCTTTTGGAACAACGTTTCGTTAGATAAAGAAGCAATAGACCAAGTTAAGTTCAAAATTGCACGAACATGGAAAAACTTGCACATGCATAGAATTGAGTATTCCTAAGGCATCAAAATAGACCTTTATACTCTATTTGGTGTTCTTAGAAGTCTTAACTTGCTAGTTTAGCTTTTCAACATCGTTTCTTTAGGTAAAGAAGCCATAGACCAAGTTAAGTTTAAAATTGCACGAAACGTGAGAAACTTGTCTATGCATAGAATTGAGCATTCCTAAGGCAGTCAAAATGGACCGTTTAAATCTATTTAGTGTTCTTCGAAATCTTAACTTGATAGTTTAGCTTTTGGACATCGTTTCGTTAGGTAAAGAAGCCAATAGACCAAGTTATGTTAAAATTGCACGAAACTGAAAAAAACTTGTCCTATGCATAGAATTGAGCATTCCTAAGGAATTAAATGGACCGTTATACTCTATTTAGTGTTCTTAGAAGTCTTAACTTGCTAATTTAGCTTTGGATATCGTTTCGTTAGGTAAGAAGCCATAGACCAAGTTAAGTTCACAATTGCACGAAATGTGAAGAACTTGTCTATGCATGGAGATTGAGCATTCCTAAAGGCATCAAAATAGACCGTTATACTCTATTTAGTGTTCGTAGAAGTCCTTAACTTGCCTAGTTTAGCTTTTGGACATCGTTTCCTTAGGTAAAGAAGCCAGAGACCAAGTTAACTTCAAAATGCACGAAACTGAGAAAACTTGTCGATGCATAGAATTGAGCATTCCTAAGGCATCAAAATGGACCGTTATGCTCTATTTAGTGTTCTTAGAAGTCCTAAACTTGCTATTTTAGCTTTTGGACAACGTTTCGTTAGGTAAAGAAGCCAAGTAGAACAAAGTTAGGTTCAAATTTGCATGAAACGTGAAAAAACCTTGTCTATGCATAGACTTGAGTCATTCCTAAGGCATCAAAATGGACCGGTTACTACTCTTTATTAGTTCTTAGAAGTCTTAACTTTGCGATTTAGCTTTGGACAACGTTTTCGTTTAGGTAAAGAAGGCCAATAGACCAAGTTCAGTTCACAATTGCACGAAAAATGTGGATAGAACTTGTGTCTATGCATGGAATTGAGCACTTTCCGAAGGCATCAAAATAGACCGTGTATACTCTATTTAGTGGTTCGTGGAAGTCTTACTTGCTAGTTAGTTAGCTTTTGGACATCGTTTCGTTAGGTAAAGAAGCCAGAGACCAAGTAACTTCAAATGGCACGAAACTTGAAAAACTGTCCATGCATAGAATTGAGCATTCCTAAGGCATCAAAATGGACCGTTATGCTCTATTTAGTGTTCTTAGAGGTCTTAAACTTGCTATTTTAGCTTTTGGACAAAGTTTCGTTGGGTAAAGAAGCAAATAGACCAAGTTAAGTTCGAAATGGTAACGAAACATGAAAAACTTGCCATGCATAGAATTGAGCATTCCTAAGGCATCAAAATAGACCGTTTATACTCTTTTTAGTGGTTCTTTGAAGTCTTAACTTTCTAGTTTAGCTTTTGGACAACGTTTCGTTAGGTAAAGAAGCCAAGAGGCCAAGTTAACTTCAAAATGGCACGAAACGTGAAAAACTTGTCCATGCATAGAATTGAGCATTCCTAAGGCATCAAAATGGATAGTTATGGCTCTATTTAGTGTTCTTAGAAGTCTTAACTTCCTAGTTTATCTTTTGGACAACGTTTCGTTAGGCAAAGAAGCCAATAGAACAAGTTAGGTCAAAATTGCATACGAAACGTGAAAAACTTGTCTATGCATAGAATTGAGCATTCCTAAGGCCTCAAAGTAGACCGTTTTACTCTATTAGTGTTCTTGGAAGTCTTAACTTGCTAGTTTAGCTTTTGGACAACATTTCGTTAGATAAAGAAAGCAATAGACCAAGTTAAGTTCAAAAATTGCCGAAACATGGAAAACTTGCACATGCATAGAATTGAGTTATTCCTAAGGCATCAAAATAGACCTTTATACTCTATTTAGTGTTCTTAGAAGTCTTAACTTGCTAGTTTAAGCTTTTCAACATCGTTTCGTTAGGTAAAGAAGCAATAGACCAAGTTAAGTTTAAAATTGCACGAAACGTGAAAAAACTTGTCTATGCCATAGAATTGAGCATTCCTAAGGCATCAAAATGGACCGTTATAATCTATTTAGGTGTTCTTCGAAATCTTAACTTGCCTAGTTTAGCTTTTGGACATCGTTTCGTTAGGTAAAGAAGCCAATATACCAAGTTAGGTTCAAAATTGCACGAAACGTGAAAAACTTGTCTATGCATAGAATTGAGCATTCCTAAGGAATTAAAATGGACCGTTATACTCTATTTAGTGTTCTCAGAAGTCTTAACTTGCTAATTTAGCTTTTGGATATCGTTTCGTTAGGTAAAGAAGCCAATAGTACCAAGTTAAAGTTCACAATTGCACGAAATGTGAAAGAACTTGTCTATGCATGGAATTGAGCATTCCTAAGGCATCAAAATAGACCGTTATACTCTATTTAGTGTTCGTGGAAGTCTTAACTTGCTAGTTTAGCTTTTGGACATCGTTTCGTTAGGTAAAGAAGCAAGAGACCAAGTTACTTCAAAATGGCACGAACTTGAAAAACTTGTCCATGCATAGAATTGAGCATTCCTAAGCATCAAAATGGACCGTTATGCTCTATTTAGTGTTCTTAGAGGTCTTAACTTGCTATTTTAGCTTTTGGACAAAGTTTCGTTGGGGTAAAAGAAGCAAATAGACCAAGTTAAGTTCGAAATGGTACGAAACATGAAAAAACTTGCCATGCATAGAATTGAGCATTCCTAAGGCATCAAAATAGAACCGTTATACTCTTTTAGTGTTCTTGAAGTCTAACTTTTTCTAGTTTAGCTTTTGGACAACGTTTCGTTAGGTAAAAGAAGCCAATAGACCAAGTTCAGTTCACAATTGCACGAATGTGAAAAACTTGTCTATGCATGGAATTGAGCATGTCCGAAGGCAACAAAGTGGACCGTTACAATATATTTAGTGTTCTTAGAAGGTCTTAATTGCTTAGTTTAGCTTATTTCGACAACGTTTCGTTAGGTAAAGAAGCCAATAGACCAAGTTAAGTTCAAAATTGCACAAAACATGGAAAACTTGCGCATGCATGGAAGTGAGCATTCCTAAGGCATCAAAATAGACCGTTATACTCTATTTAGTGTTCTTGGAAGTCTTAACTTGCTAGTTTAGCTTTTGGACATCGTTTCGTTAGATAAAGAAGCCAAGAGACCAAGTTAACTTCAAAATGGCACGAAACGTGAAAAACTTGTCCATCGCATAGAATTGAGCATTCCTAAGGCATCAAAATGGACCGGTATACGTTAATTCTCTATTTAGTGTTCTTAGAAGTCTTAACTTGCTAGTTTAGCTTTTGGACAACGTTTCGTTAGGCAAAGAAGCCAATAGAACAAGTTAGGTTCAAAATTGCACGAAACGTGAAAAACTTGTCTATGCATAGAATTGAGCATTCCTAAGGCCTCAAAGTTGACCGTTTTACTCTTTTTAGTGTTCTTAGAAGTCTTAACTTGCTAGTTTAGCTTTTGGACAATGTTTCGTTAGGTAAAGAAGCCAATAGACCAAGTTAAGTTCAAAATTGGACAAACAATGGAAAACTTGCGCATGCATAGAAGTGAGCATTCCTAAGGCCTCAAAATAGACCGTTATACTCTATTTAGTGTTCTTGGAAGTCTTAACTTGCTAGTTTAGCTTTTGGACATCGTTTCGTTAGGTAAAGAAGCCAAGAGACCAAGTAAACTTCAAAATGGCACGAAACGTGAAAAACTTGTCCATGCATAGAATTGAGCATTCATAAGGCATCAAAATGGATAGTTATGCTCTATTTAGTGTTCTTAGACGTCTTAACTTGCTAGTTTAGCTTTTGGACAATGTTTCGTTAGGTAAGAAGCCAATAGACCAAGTTAGTTCAAAAATTGTAAGAAACGTGAAAGAACATTGTCTATGCATAGAATTGAGCATTCCTAAGGCATCAAAATGGACCGTTATACTCTATTTAGTGTTCTTCGAAGTCTTAACTTGCTAGTTTAGCTTTTGGACATCGTTTCGTTAGGTAAAGAAGCCACTAGACCATGTTAAGTTTAAAATTGCACGAAACGTGAAAAACTTGTCTATGCATAGGAATTGAGCATTCCAAGGGCATCAAATAGGACCGTTATAATCTATTTAGTGTTCTGTTCGAAAGTCTTAACTCTGCTAGTTTACTTTTGGACATCGTTTCGTTAGGTAAAGAAGCCAATAGACCAAGTTAAGTTTAAAATTGCACGAAACGTGAAAAACTTGTCAATGCATAGAATTGAGCATTCCTAAGGAATTAAAATGGACCGTTAGACTCTATTTAGTTTTCTTAGAAGTCTTAGCTTGCTAATTTAGCTTTTGGACATCGTTTCGTTAGGTAAAGAAGCCAATAGACCAAGTTAAGTTTAAAATTGCACGAAACGTGAATACTTGTCTATGCATAGAATTGAGCATTCCTAAGCCCTCAAAGTAGATGTTTTACTCTATTTAGTGTTCTTGGAAGTCTTAACTTGCTAGTTTAGCTTTTCGGACAACATTTCGTTAGATAAAGAAGCAATAGACCAAGTTAAGTTCAAAATTGCACGAAACATGGAAAAACTTGTCTATCCGTAGAAATTGAGCATTCCTAAGGAATTAAAATGGGACCGTTATACTCTATTTAGTGTTCTTAGAAGTCTTAACTTTGCTAATTTAGCTTTTGGATATCGTTTCGTTAGGTAAAGAAGCCAATGACCAAGTTAAGTTCACAATTGCACGAAATGTGAAGAACTTGTCTATGCATGGAATTGAGCATTCCTAAGGCATCTAAAATGAGACCGTATACTCTATTTAGTGTTCTTAGAAGTCTTAACTTTCTAGTTTAGCTTTTCGACATCGTTTCGTTAGGTAAAGAAGCCAATAGACCAAGTTAAGTTCAAAATGGCACGAAACGTGAAAAACTTGTCCATGCAAAGAATTGAGCATTCCTAAGGCATCAAAATGGACCGTTATGCTCTATTTAGTGTTCTTAGAAGTCTTAACTTGCTAGTTTAGCTTTTGACAACGGTTTCGTTAGTAAAGAAGCCAATAGACCAAGTTAAGTTCAAAATGACACGAAACATGAAAAACTTGTCTATCCATAGAATTGAGCATTCCTAAGGCACCAAAATGGACCGTTATACTCTATCTAGTGTTCTTAGATGTCTTAAGTTGCTAGTTTAGCTTTTGGACATCGTTTCGATTAGGTAAAGAAGCCAATAGACCAAGTAAGTTCACAAATTGCACGAAATGTGAAAAACTTGTCTATGCATAGCTAATTGAGCATTCCTAACGCATCAAATGGACCGTTATACTCTATTTAGTGTTCTTAGAAGTCTTAACTTGCTAGTTTTGCTTTTGGACAACGTTTTCGTTGGGTAAAGAAACCAATAGACCAAGTTAAGTTCGAAATTGCACGAAACGTGAAAAACTTGTCTATGCATAGAATTGAGCATTCCTAAGCATCAAAATTAGACCGTTATACTCTATTTAGTGTTCTTAGAAGTCTTAACTTGCTAGTTTAGCTTTTGGACAACGTTTCGTTAGGTAAGAAGCCAATAGACCAAGTTAAGTTCAAATTGCAACGAAACGTGAAAAACTTGTCTATGCATAGAATTGAGGCATTCCTAAGGCATCAATTGGACCGTTACACTCTATTTAGTGTTCTTAGAAGTCTTAACTTGCTAGTTTAGCTTTTGGACAAATGTTTCGTCTGAGGTAAAGAAGCCAATAGACCAAGTTAAGTTCAAAATTGCACGAGAACATGGAAAAACTTGTCTATGCATAGAAGCTGAGCATTCCTAAGGCATCAAAATAGACCGTTATACTCTCTATTTAGTGTTCTTAGAAGTCTTAACTTGCTAGTTAGCTTTTGGACAATCGTTTCGTTAGGTAAAGAAGCCAATAGACCAAGTTAAGCTTCAAAATGGCACGAAACGTGAAAAACTTGGTCTATGCATAGAATTGACCATTCCTAAGGCATCAAAATGGACCGTTATGCTCTATTTAGTGTTTCTTAGAAGTCTTAACTTGCTAGTTTAGCTTTTGGACAACGATTCGTTAGGTAAAGAAAGCCCAATAGAACAAGTTAGGTTCAAATTGCACGAAACGTGAAAAACTTGTCTATGCATAGAATTGAGCATTCCTAAGGCATCAAAATGGACCGTTATACTCTATTTAGTGCTCTTAGAAGTCTTAACTTGCTATTTAGCTTTTGGACAACGTTTCGTTAGGTAAAAAAGCCAATAGACCAAGTTAAGTTCAAAATTGCACGAAACGGAAAAACTTGTCTATGCATAGAATTGAGCATTCCTAAGGCATCAAAATGGGACCGTTATAATCTATTTAGTGTGTTCTTCGAAGTATTAACTTGCTAGTTTAGCTTTTGGACATCGTTTCGTTAGGTAAAGAAGCCAATAGGACCAAGTTACGTTCAAAATCTGCACGAAACGTGAAAAACTTGTCTATGCATAGAATTGAGCATTCCTAAGGCATCAAAATGGACCGGTTATACTCTATTTAGTGTTCTTAGAAGTCTTAAACTTGCTAGTTTAGCTTTGGACAACGTTTCGTTAGGTAAAGAAGCAATAGACCAAAGTTAAGTTCAAAATTGCAACGAAACGTGAAAAAACTTGTCTATGCATAGAATTGAGCATTCCTAAGGCATCAAAATGGACCGTTATGGCTCTATTTAGTGTTCTTAGAAGTCTTAACTTGCTAGTTTAGCTTTTGGACAATCGTTTCGTTAGGTAAAGAAGCCAATAGACCAAGTAAAGCTTCAAAATTGGCACGAAACGTGAAAAACTTGTCCCATGCATGAGAATTGAGCATTCATAGGCATCAAAATGGATTGTTATGCTCTATTTAGTGTTCTTGGAAGTCTTAACTTGCTAGTTTAGCTTTTGGACAACGTTTCGTTAGGTAAAGAAGCCAATAGAACAAGTTAGGTTCAAAATTGCACGGAAACGTGAAAACTTGTCTATGCATAGATTGAGCATTCCTAAGGCATCAAAATGGACCGTTATACTCTATTTAGTGTTCTTAGAAGTCTGAACTTGCTATTTAGCTTTTGGACAACGTTTCGTTAGGTAAGAAGCCAATAGACCAAGTTTTGTTCAAAATTGCACGAAACGTGAAAAACTTGTCTATGCGTAGAATTGAGCATTCCTAAGGCATCAAAATGGACCGTTATAATCTATTTAGTGGTCTTCGAAGTCTTAACTTGATAGTTTAGCTTTTAGACATCGTTTCGTTAGGTAAAGAAGGCAATAGACCAAGTTAAGTTCAAAATTGTAAGAAACGTGAAAAACATGTCTATGCATAGAATTGACCATTCCTAAGGCATCAAAATGGACCGTTATACTTTATTTAGTGTTCTTGGAAGTCTTAACTTGCTAGTTTAGCTTTTGGACATCGTTTCGTTAGGTAAAGAAGCCACTAGACCATGTTAAGTTTAAAATTGCACGAAACGTGAAAAACTTGTCTATGCATAGAATTGAGCATTCCTAAGGCATCAAAATGGACCGTTACAATCTATTTAGTGTTCTTCGAAATCTTAACTTGCTAGTTTAGCTTTTGGACATCGTTTCGTTAGGTAAAGAAGCCAATAGACCAAGTTAAGTTTAAAATTGCACGAAACGTGAAAAACTTGTCTATGCATAGAATTGAGCATTCCTAAGGAATTAAAATGGACCGTTAGAATCTATTTAGTTTTCTTAGAAGTCTTAACTTCCTAATTTAGCTTTTGGATATCGTTTCGTTAGGTAAAGAAGCCAATAGACCAAGTTAAGTTCACAATTGCACGAAATGTGAAGAACTTGTCTATGCATGGAATTGAGCATTCCTAAGGCATCAAAGTCGACCGTTTTACTCTATTTAGTGTTCTTGGAAGTCTTAACTTGCTAGTTTAGCTTTTGGACAACATTTCGTTAGATAAAGAAGCCAATAGACCAAGTTAAGTTCAAAATTGCACAAAACGTGAATACTTGTCTATGCATAGAATTGAGCATTCCTAAGCCCTCAAAGTAGATGTTTTACTCTATTTAGTGTTCTTGGAAGTCTTAACTTGCTAGTTTAGCTTTCGAACAACATTTCGTTAGATAAAGAAGCAATAGACCAAGTTAAGTTCAAAATTGCACGAAACATGGAAAACTTGTCTATCCGTAGAATTGAGCATTCCTAAGGAATTAAAATGGACCGTTATACTCTATTTAGTGTTCTTAGAAGTCTTAACTTGCTAATTTAGCTTTTGGATATCGTTTCGTTAGGTAAAGAAGCCAATAGACCAAGTTAAGTTCACAATTGCACGAAATGTGAAGAACTTGTCGATGCATGGAATTGAGCATTCCTAAGGCATCTAAATAGACCGTTATACTCTATTTAGTGTTCTTAGAAGGCTTAACTTTCTAGTTTAGCTTTTCGACATCGTTTCGTTAGGTAAAGAAGCCAATGGACCAAGTTAAGTTCAAAATGACACGAAACATGAAAAACTTGTCTATCCATAGAATTGAGCATTCCTAAGGCATCAAAATGGACCGTTATACTCTATCTAGTGTTCTTTGATGTCTTAAGTTGCTAGTTTAGCTTTTGGACATCGTTTCGCTAGGTAAAGAAGCCAATAGACCAAGTTAAGTTCACAATTGCACGAAATGTGAAAAACTTGTCTATGCATGCTATTGAGCATTCCTAACGCATCAAAATGGACCGTTATGCTCTATTTAGTGTTCTTAGAAGTCTTAACTTGCTATTTTTGCTTTTGGACAATGTTTCGTTGGGTAAAGAAACCAATAGACCAAGTTAAGTTTGAAATGGCACGAAACATGAAAAACTTGCCATGCATAGAATTGAGCATTCCTAAGGCATCAAAATAGACCGTTATACTCTTTTTAGTGTTCGTGGAAGTCTTAACTTTCTAGTTTAGCTTTTGGACAACGTTTCGTTAGGTGAATAAGCCAATAGACCAAGTTAAGTTCACAATTGCACGAAATGTGAAAAACTTGTCTATGCATGGAATTGAGCATTCCGAAGGCATCAAAGTGGACCGTTACACTATATTTAGTGTTCTTAGAAGTTTTAACTTGCTAGTTTAGCTTTTGGACAATGTTTCGCTAGGTAAAGAAGCCAATAGACCAAGTTAAGTTCAAAATTGCACAAAACATGGAAAACTTGCGCATGCATAGAAGTGAGCATTCCTAAGGCATCAAAATAGACCGTTATACTCTCTATTTAGTGTTCTTGGAAGTCTTAACTTGCTAGTTTAGCTTTTGGACATCGTTTCGTTAGGTAAAGAAGCCAAGAGACCAAGTTGACTTCAAAATGGCACGAAACGTTAAAAACTTGTCCATGCATAGAATTGACCATTCCTAAGGCATCAAAATGGACCGTTATGCTCTATTTAGTGTTCTTAGAAGTCTTAACTTGCTAGTTTAGCTTTTGGACAACGATTCGTTAGGTAAAGAAGCCAATAGAACAAGTTAGGTTCAAAATTGCACGAAACGTGAAAAACTTGTCTATGCATAGAATTGAGCATTCCTAAGGCATCAAAATGGACCGTTATACTCTATTTAGTGCTCTTAGAAGTCTTAACTTGCTATTTTAGCTTTTGGACAACGTTTCGTTAGGTTAAGAAGCCAATAGACCAAGATTTGTTCAAAATTGCACGAAACGTGAAAAACTTGTCTATGCATAGAATTGAGCATTCCAAAGGCATCAAAATGGACCGTTATAATCTATTTTGTGTTCTTCGAAGTATTAACTTGCTAGTTTAGCTTTTGGACATCGTTTCGTTAGGTAAAGAAGCCACGAGGCCAAGTTAACTTCAAAATCGCACGAAACGTGAAAAACTTGTCCATGCATAGAATTGAGCATTCCTAAGGCATCAAAATGGACCGTTATGCTCTAATTAGTGTTCTTAGAAGTCTTATCTTTGCTAGTTTAGCTTTTGGACAACGTTTCGTTAGGTAAAGAAGCCAATAGACCAAGTTAAGTTCACAATTGCACGAAACTGGAAAACTTGCGCATGCATAGAATTGAGCATTCCTAAGGCATCAAAATAGACCGTTATACTCTATTTAGTGTTCTTGGAAGTCTTAACTTGCTAGTTTAGCTTTTGGACATCGTTTCGTTAGGTAAAGAAGCCAATAGACCAAGTTAAGTTCACAATTGCACGAAACATGGAAAACTTGCGCATGCATAGAATTGAGCATTCCTAAGGCATCAAAATAGACCGTTATACTCTATTTAGTGTTCTTGGAAGTCTTAACTTGCTAGTTTAGCTTTTGGACGTAGTTTCGTTAGGTAAAGAAGCCAAGAGGCCAAGTTAACTTCAAAATCGCACGAAACGTGAAAAACTTGTCCATGCATAGAATTGAGCATTCCTAAGGCATCAAAATGGACCGTTATGCTCTATTTAGTGTTCTTAGAAGTCTTAGCTTGCTAGTTTAGCGTTTGGACAACGTTTCGTTAGGTAAAGAAGCCAATAGACCAAGTTAGGTTGAAAAGTGCATGAAACGTGGAAAACTTGTCTATGCATAGAATTGAGAATTCCTAAGGCATCAAAATGGACGTTATACTCTATTTAGTGTTTTTAGAAGTCTTAACTTGCTATTTTAGCTTTTGGACAACGTTTCGTTAGGTTAAGAAGCCAATAGACCAAGTTTTGTTCAAAATTGCACGACACGTGAAAAACTTGTCTATGCATAGAATTGAGCATTCCTATGGCATCAAATTGGACCGTTATAATCTATTTAGTGTTCTTCGAAGTCTTAACTTGCTAGTTTAGCTTTTGGACATCGTTTCGTTAGGTAAAGAAGCCAATAGACCAAGTTAAGTTCAAAATTACACGACACGTGAAAAACTTGTCTATGCATAGAATTGAGCATTCCTAAGGAATTAAAATGGACCGTTATACTCTATTTAGTGTTCTTAGAAGTCTTAACTTGCTAATTTAGCTTTTGGACATCGTTTCGTTAAGTGAAGAAGCCAATCAACCAAGTTAAGTTCACAATTGCACGAAATGTGAAGAAGTTCTCTATGCATGGAATTGAGCATTCCTAAGGCATCAAAGAAGACCGATTTACTCTATTTAGTGTTCTTGGAAGTCTTAACTTGCTAGTTTAGCTTTTGGACAACATTTCGTTAGATAAAGAAGCCAATAGACCAAGTTAAGTTCAAAATTGCGTGAAACAGGGAAAACTTGCGCATGCATAGAATTGAGCATTTCTAAGGCATGAAAATAGACCGTTATACTCTATTTAGTGTTCTTAGAAGTCTTAACTTGCTAGTTTATCTTTTCGACATCGTTTCGTTAGGCAAAGAAGCCAATAGACCAAGTTAAGTTCAAAATGGCACGAAACGTGAAAAACTTGTCCATGCAAAGAATTGAGCATTCCTAAGGCATCAAAATGGACTGTTACGCTCTATTTCGTGTTCTTAGAAGTCTTAACTTGCTAGTTTAGCTTTTGGACAACGTTTCGTTAGGTAAAGAAGCCAATAGACCAAGTTATGTTCAAAATGGAATGAAACATGAAAAATTTGTCTATCCATAGAATTGAGCATTCCTAAGGCATCAAAATGGACCGTTATACTCTATTTAGTGTTCTTAGATGTCTTAACTTGCTAGTTTTGCTTCTGGACATCGTTTCGTTAGGTAAAGAAGCCAATAGACCAAGTTAAGTTCACAATTGCACGAAATGTGAAAAACTTGTCTATGCATGCAATTGAGCATTCCTAAGGCATCAAAATGGACCGTTATACTCTATTTAGTGTTCTTAGAAGTCTTAACTTGCTAGTTTTGCTTTTGGACAGTGTTTCGTTGGGTAAAGAAACCAATACACCAAGTGAAGTTCGAAATGGCACGAAACATGAAAAACTTACCATGCATAGAATTGAGCATTCCTAAGGCATCAAAGTGGACCGTTATAAGTTCAGTTCACAATTGCACGAAATGTGAAAAACTTGTCTATGCATGGAATTGAGCATTCCGAAGGCATCAAAGTGGACCGTTACACTATATTTAGTGTTCTTAGAAGTGTTAACTTGCTAGTTTAGCTTTTGGACAATGTTTCGTTAGGTAATGAAGCCAATATACCAAGTGAAGTTCAAAATTGCACAAAACATGGAAAACCTGAGCATACATAGAATTGAGCATTCCTAAGGCATCAAAATGGACCGTTATGCTCTATTTAGTGTTCTTAGAAGTCTTAACTTGCTAGTTTAGCTTTTGGACAACGTTTCGTTAGGTAAAGAAGCCAATAGACCAAGTTAGGTTCAAAAGTGCATGAAACGTGGAAAACTTGTCTATGCATAGAATTGAGCATTCCTAAGGCATCAAAATGGACGTTATACTCTATTTAGTGTTTTTAGAAGTCTTAACTTGCTATTTTAGCTTTTGGACAACGTTTCGTTAGGTTAAGAAGCCAATAGACCAAGTTTTGTTCAAAATTGCACGACACGTGAAAAACTTGTCTATGCATAGAATTGAGCATTCCTATGGCATCAAATTGGACCGTTATAATCTATTTAGTGTTCTTCGAAGTCTTAACTTGATAGTTTAGCTTTTGGACATCGTTTCGTTAGGTAAAGAAGCCAATAGACCAAGTTAAGTTCAAAATTGCACGACACGTGAAAAACTTGTCTATGCATAGAATTGAGCATTCCTAAGGAATTAAAATGGACCGTTATACTCTATTTAGTGTTCTTAGAAGTCTTAACTTGCTAATTTAGCTTTTGGACATCATTTCGTTAAGTGAAGAAGCCAATCAACCAAGTTAAGTTCACAATTGCACGAAATGTGAAGAACTTCTCTATGCATGGAATTGAGCATTACTAAGGCATCAAAGAAGACCGATTTACTCTATTTAGTGTTCTTGGAAGTCTTAACTTGCTAGTTTAGCATTTGGACAACATTTCGTTAGATAAAGAAGCCAATAGACCAAGTTAAGTTCAAAATTGCACGAAACATGGAAAACTTGCGCATGCATAGAATTGAGCATTCCTAAGGCATCAAAATAGACCGTTATACTCTATTTATTGTTCTTGGAAGTCTTAACTTGCTAGTTTAGCTTTTCGACATAGTTTCGTTAGGTAAAGAAGCCAATAGACCAAGTTAAGTTCAAAATGGCATGAAACGTGAAAAACTTGTCCATGCAAAGAATTGAGCATTCGTAAGGCATCAAAATGGACCGTTATGCTCTATTTAAAGTTCTTAGAAGTCTTAACTTGCTAGTTTAGCTTTTGGACAACGTTTTGTAAGGTAAAGAAGCCAATAGACCAAGTTATGTTCAAAATGGAATGAAACATGAAAAATTTGTCTATCCATAGAATTGAGCATTCCTAAGGCATCAAAATGGACGAGTGGTGGAAGTGAAACAACAAAGACATCGTTCGAAAAGAAAGGATAAGTCAACAAAATGCACGAAACAGAAAAAGATATGGTGTAAGAATTGAACAAAGCAAATGGACCGTGTTATACTCTATTTAGTGTTCTTAGATGTCTTAACTTGCTAGTTTTGCTTTTGGACATCGTTTCGTTAGGTAAAGAAGCCAATAGACCAAGTTAAGTTCAAAATTGCACGAAACATGGAAAACTTGCGCATGCATAGAATTGAGAATTCCTAAGGCATCAAAATGGACCGTTATACTCTATTTAGTGTTCTTAGAAGTCTTAACTTGCTAGTTTAGCTTTTGGACAACGTTTCGTTAGGTTAAGAAGCCAATAGACCAAGTTAAGTTCAAAATTGCACGAAACGTGAAAAACTTGTCTATGCATAGAATTGAGCATTCCTAAGGCATCAAAATGGACCGTTATAATCTATTTAGTGTTCTTCGAAATCTTAACTTGCTAGTTTAGCTTTTGGACATCGTTTCGTTAGGTAAAGAAGCCAATAGACCAAGTTAAGTTTAAAATTACACGAAACGTGAAAAACTTGTCTATGCATAGAATTGAGCATTCCTAAGGCATCAAAATGGACCGTTATACTCTATTTAGTGTTCTTAGATGTCTTAACTTGCTATTTTTGCTTTTGGACATCGTTTCGTTAGGTAAAGAAGCCAATAGACCAAGTTAAGTTCAAAATTGCACGAAACATGGAAAACTTGCGCATGCATAGAATTGAGAATTCCTAAGGCATCAAAATGGACCGTTATACTCTATTTAGTGTTCTTAGAAGTCTTAACTTGCTAGTTTAGCTTTTGGACAACGTTTCGTTAGGTTAAGAAGCCAATAGACCAAGTTAAGTTCAAAATTGCACGAAACGTGAAAAACTTGTCTATGCATAGAATTGAGCATTCCTAAGGCATCAAAATGGACCGTTATAATCTATTTAGTGTTCTTCGAAATCTTAACTTGCTAGTTTAGCTTTTGGACATCGTTTCGTTAGGTAAAGAAGCCAATAGACCAAGTTAAGTTTAAAATTACACGAAACGTGAAAAACTTGTCTATGCATAGAATTGAGCATTCCTAAGGCATCAAAATGGACCGTTATACTCTATTTAGTGTTCTTAGATGTCTTAACTTGCTATTTTTGCTTTTGGACATCGTTTCGTTAGGTAAAGAAGCCAATAGACCAAGTTAAGTTCAAAATTGCACGAAACATGGAAAACTTGCGCATGCATAGAATTGAGAATTCCTAAGGCATCAAAATGGACCGTTATACTCTATTTAGTGTTCTTAGAAGTCTTAACTTGCTAGTTTAGCTTTTGGACAACGTTTCGTTAGGTTAAGAAGCCAATAGACCAAGTTAAGTTCAAAATTGCACGAAACGTGAAAAACTTGTCTATGCATAGAATTGAGCATTCCTAAGGCATCAAAATGGACCGTTATAATCTATTTAGTGTTCTTCGAAATCTTAACTTGCTAGTTTAGCTTTTGGACATCGTTTCGTTAGGTAAAGAAGCCAATAGACAAAGTTAAGTTCACAATTGCACGAAATGTGAAGAACTTGTCTTTGCATGGAATTGAGCATTCCTAAGGCATCAAAGTAGACCGTTTTAATCTATTTAGTGTTCTTGGAAATCTTAACTTTCTAGTTTAGCTTTTGGACAACATTTCGTTAGATAAAGAACCCAATAGACCAAGTTAAGTTCAAAATTGCGTGAAAGAGGAAAAACTTGCGCATGCATAGAATTGAGCATTCCTAAGGCATGAAAATAGACCGTTATACTCTATTTAGTGTTCTTAGAAGTCTTAACTTGCTAGTTTATCTTTTCGACATCGTTTCGTTAGGCAAAGAAGCCAATAGACCAAGTTAAGTTCAAAATGGCACGAAACGTGAAAAAGTTGTCCATGCAAAGAATTGAGCATTCCTAAGGCATCAAAATGGACTGTTACGCTCTATTTCGTGTTCTTAGAAGTCTTAACTTGCTAGTTTAGCTTTTGGACAACGTTTCGTTAGGTAAAGAAGTCAATAGACCAAGTTATGTTCGAAATGGCACGAAACATGAAAAATTTGTCTATCCATAGAATTGAGCATTCCTAAGGCATCAAAATGGACCGTTATACTCTATTTAGTGTTCTTAGATGTCTTAACTTGCTAGTTTTGCTTCTGGACATCGTTTCGTTAGGTAAAGAAGCCAATAGACCAAGTTAAGTTCACAATTGCACGAAATGTGAAAAACTTGTCTATGCATGCAATTGAGCATTCCTAAGGCATCAAAATGGACCGTTATACTCTATTTAGTGTTCTTAGAAGTCTTAACTTGCTAGTTTTGCTTTTGGACAGTGTTTCGTTGGGTAAAGAAGCCAATACACCAAGTTAAGTTCGGAATGGCACGAAACATGAAAAACTTACCATGCATAGAATTGAGCATTCCTAAGGCGTCAAAGTGGACCGTTATAAGTTCAGTTCACAATTGCACGAAATGTGAAAAACTTGTCTATGCATGGAATTGAGCATTCCGAAGGCATCAAAGTGGACCGTTACACTATGCTTAGTGTTCTTAGAAGTCTTAACTTGCTAGTTTAGCTTTTGGACAATGTTTCGTTAGGTAATGAAGCCAATATACCAAGTTAAGTTCAAAATTGTACAAAACATGGAAAACCTGAGCATACATAGAATTGAGCATTCCTAACGCATCAAAATGGACCGTTATGCTCTATTTAGTGTTCTTAGAAGTCTTAACTTGCTAGTTTAGCTTTTGGACAACGTTTCGTTAGGTAAAGAAGCCAATAGACCAAGTTAGGTTCAAAATTGCATGAAACGTGAAAAACTTGTCTATGCATAGAATTGAGCATTCCTAAGGCATCAAAATGGACGTTATACTCTATTTAGTGTTCTTAGAAGTCTTCACTTGCTATTTTAGCTTTTGGACAACGTTTCGTTAGGTTAAGAAGCCAATAGACCAAGTTTTGTTCAAAATTGCACGGAACGTGAAAAACTTGTCTATGCATAGAATTGAGCATTCCTATGGCATCAAATTCGACCGTTATAATCTATTTAGTGTTCTTCGAAGTCTTAACTTGCTAGTTCTGCTTTTGGACATCGTTTCGTTAGGTAAAGAAGCCAATAGACCAAGTTAAGTTCAAAATTGCACGAAACGTGAAAAACTTGTCTATGCATAGAATTGAGCATCCCTAAGGAATTAAAATGGACCATTATACTCTATTTAGTGTTCTTAGAAGTCTTAACTTGCTAATTTGGCTTTTGGACATCGTTTCGTTAGGTGAAGAAGCCATTAGACCAAGTTAAGTTCACAATTGCACGAAATGTGAAGAACTTCTCTATGCATGGAATTGAGCATTCCTAAGGCATCAAAGTAGACCGTTTTACTCTATTTAGTGTTCTTGGAAGTCTTAACTTGCTAGTTTAGCTTTTGGAGAACATTTCGTTAGATAAAGAAGCCAATAGACCAAGTTCAGTTCAAAATTGCACGAAACATGGAAAACTTATGCATGCATACAGTTGAGCATTCCTAAGGCATCAAAATAGACCGTTATACTCTATTTAGTGTTCTTAGAAGTCTTAACTTGCTAGTTTAGCTTTTCGACATCGTTTCGTTAGGTAAAGAAGCCAATAGACCAAGTTAAGTTCAAAATGGCACGAAACGTGAAAAACTTGTCCATGCGAAGAATTGAGCATTCCTTAGGCATCAAAATGGACTGTTACGCTCTATTTAGTGTTCTTAGAAGTCTTAACTTGCTAGTTTAGCTTTTGGACAACGTTTCGTTAGGTAAAGAAGCCAATAGACCAAGTTATGTTCAAAATGGCACGAAACATGAAAAATTTGTCTATCAATAGAATTGAGCATTCCTAAGGCATCAAAATGGACCGTTATACTCTATTTAGCGTTCTTAGATGTCTTAACTTGCTAGTTTTGCTTTTGGACAATGTTTCGTTGGGTAAAGAAGCCAATAGACCAAGTTAAGTTCGAAATGGCACGAAACATTAAAAACTTACCATGCATAGAATTGAGCATTCCTAAGGCATCAAAATAGACCGTTATACTCTTTTTAGTGTTCTTGGAAGTCTTAACTTGCTAGTTTAGCTTTTGGACAACGTTTCCTTAGGTAAAGAAGCCAATAGACCAAGTTAAGTTCAAAATTGCACGAAACATGGAAAACTTGCGCATGCATAGAATTGAGCATTCCTAAGGCATCAAAATGGACCGTTATACTGTATTTAGTGTTCTTAGAAGTCTCAAATTTCTAGTTTAGCTTTTGGACAACGTTTCGTTAGGCAAAGAAGCCACTAGACCAAGTTAAGTTCAAAATTGCACGAAACGTGAAAAACTTGTCTATGCATAGAATTGAGCATTCCTAAGGCATCAAAATGGACCGTTGTACTCTATTTAGTGTTCTTTGAAGTCTTATCTTGCTAGTTTAGCTTTTGGACATCGTTTCGTTAGGTAAAGAAGCCAATAGACCAAGTTAAGTTCAAAATTGCACGAAACGTGAAAAACTTGTCAATGGATAGAATTGAGCATCCCTAAGGCATCAAAATGCACCGTTATAATCTATTTAGTGTTCTTCGAAATCTTAACTTGCTAGTTTAGCTTTTGGACATCGTTTCGTTAGGTAAACAAGCCAATAGACCAAGTTAAGTTCAAAATTGCACGAAACGTGAAAAACTTGTCGATGCATAGAATTGAGCATTCCTAAGGCATCAAAATGGACCGTTATATTCTATTTAGTGTTCTTAGAAGTCTTAACTCACTAATTTAGCTTTTGGACATCGTTTCGTTTGGTAAAGAAGCCAATAGACCAAGTTAAGTTCAAAATGGCACGAAACATGAAAAATTTATCTATCCATAGAATTGAGCATTCCTAAGGCATCAAAATGGACCGTTATACTCTATTTAGCGTTCTT
Source organism: Tripterygium wilfordii (assembly GCF_013401445.1). Taxonomy (NCBI): domain Eukaryota; kingdom Viridiplantae; phylum Streptophyta; class Magnoliopsida; order Celastrales; family Celastraceae; genus Tripterygium; species Tripterygium wilfordii. The sequence goes on from NC_052253.1 coordinate 7,900,794, forward strand.
AGATGTCTTAACTTGCTAGTTTTGCTTTTGGACATCGTTTCATTAGGTAAAGAAGCCAATAGACCAAGTTAAGTTCACAATTGCACGAAATGTGAAAAACTTGTCTATGCATGCAATTGAGCATTCCTAAGGCATCAAAATGGACTGTTATACTCTATTTAGTGTTCTTAGAAGTCTTAACTTGCTAGTTTTGCTTTTGGACAATGTTTCGTTGGGTAAAGAAGCCAATAGACCAAGTTAAGTTCGAAAGGGCACTTAACATTAAAAACTTATTATGCATAGAATTGAGCATTCCTAAGGCATCAACATAGACCGTTAAACTCTTTTTAGTGTTCTTGGAAGTCTTAACTTTCTAGTTTAGCTTTTGGACAAGGTTTCCTTAGGTAAAGAAGCCAATAGACCAAGTTAAGTTCAAAATTGCACGAAACATGGAAAACTTGCGCATGCATAGAATTGAGCATTCCTAAGGCATCAAAATAGACCATTATACTCTATTTAATGTTCTTAGAAGTCTTAACTTTCTAGTTTAGCTTTTGGACAACTTTCGTTAGGTAAAGAAGCCATTAGACCAAGTTAAGTTCAAAATTGCACGAAACGTGAAAAACTTGTCTATGCAAAGAATTGAGCATTCCTAAGGCATCAAAATGGACCGTTATACTCTATTTAGTGTTCTTTGAAGTCTTATCTTGCTAGTTTAGCTTTTGGACATCGTTTCGTTAGGTAAAGAAGCCAATAGACCAAGTTAAGTTCAAAATTGCACGAAACGTGAAAAACTTGTCTATGGATAGAATTGAGCATCCCTAAGGCATCAAAATGGACCGTTATAATCTATTTAGTGTTCTTCGAAATCTTAACTTGCTAGTTTAGCTTTTGGACATCGTTTCGTTAGGTAAACAAGCCAATAGACCAAGTTAAGTTCAAAATTGCACGAAACGTGAAAAACTTGTCGATGCATAGAATTGAACATTCCTAAGGCATCAAAATGGACCGTTATACTCTATTTAGTGTTCTTAGAAGTCTTAACTCGCTAATTTAGCTTTTGGACATCGTTTCGTTTGGTAAAGAAGCCAATAGACCAAGTTAAGTTCACAATTGCACGAAATGTGAAAAACTTGTCTATGCATGGATATGAGCATTCCTAAGGCATCAAAGTAGACCGTTTTACTCTATTTAGTGTTCTTGGAAGTCTTAACTTGCTAGTTTAGCTTTTGGACAACATTTCGTTAGAAAAAGAAGCCAATAGACCAAGTTAAGTTCAAAATTGCACGAAACATGGAAAACTTGCGCATGCATAGAATTGAGAATTCCTAAGGCATCAAAATAGACCGTTATACTCTATTTAGTGTTCTTAGAAGTCTTAACTTGCTAGTTTAGCTTTTCGACATCGTTTCGTTAGGTAAAGAAGCCAATAGACCAAGTTAAGTTTAAAATGGCACGAAACGTGAAAAACTTGTCCATGCAAAGAATTGAGCATTCCTAAGGCATCAAAATGGACCGTTATGCTCTATTTAGTGTTCTTAGAAGTCTTAACTTGCTAGTTTAGCTTTTGGACAATGTTTCGTTAGGTAAAGAAGCAGATAGACCAAGTTAAGTTCAGAATGGCACGAAACATGAAAAACTTGTCTATCGATAGAATTGAGCATTCCTAAGGCATCAAAATGGACCGTTATACTCTATTTAGTGTTCTTAGATGTCTTAAGTTTCTTAGATGTCTTAAGTTCACAATTGCACGAAATGTGAAAAACTTGTCTATGCATGCAATTGAGCATTCCTAACGCATCAAAATGGACCGTTATACTCTATTTAGTGTTCTTAGAAGTCTTAACTTGCTAGATTTGCTTTTGGACAATGTTTCGTTGGGTAAAGAAGCCAATAGACCAAGTTAATGTTGAATATATATGTTTGAGTGATTACAAAAGCATGATTGATTGAACTTTGATCCATAATGTACATGAGAAATCTTAGACCTATATGTCCTACCCAAAATGCATGGGAATTTGATTTATTGAACTAACATGGACTAACATTGCAAGAAGCCCTAACAAGGCTTACATAGCATGTCTTGAGTTTAATTGTGTGTAGGATGATCAAGTTGACCATGTATCAACATGGTGACGTTAACCGAACTGTAATGAAGACTTAATCATTGTCAAACTTGATTAAGAAAGTCATTTTCGTGGTCAACCATGGTCAGAATATGGAAAGAAAATCTTGGAGCTTAAATGGAGCCAATTGAAGAAAAGTTGACTTTCTGGTCAGAGTCAAAGTCAACAGACTGACGTGGCAGATGACATGGACGTGATGACTGGCATATGAAGTGGATACATAAAATGGATTAGTGGAGCCAAAAAGTGCTACAAGTCAACAATAGAGATTTAAAGCCAAAAAGCAAGAGGAGACATGCAATAAATGCCTCATATTTTCAAGACCTCCTTTGCTACAAAAGAGATATAGTTTGCTGGAAAAGCACTTTGGAAAGAGACAAAGGAAGGTGATTTATTTCAAAGGTTTTCCTCATCCAATGGTCCACATTCCTTCCCTCCAAAATATCTTTTTGATCCATTGGTGCAAGATTAAACCTTTCCACTACACCTTTTTATCCAATGGCTATCTTTAAACCTTTCTCATCTAATGGCCATTATTCCTCCCAGCAAAGAGAGACTTGTTGCAATCATTTTCAAACTTTTCTAAGCCTTCTAACAGCTATATTGATCCTAGGGTCTATATGTTTCATATCTAATCCAATGGCCCTCATTTCATGAGCTTACACTCCACAATTTCTACAAAAATTAACTCTTTGTTTATGGTGCAGAGACTTGGCCGAAAATTACTCTTTCTCTCTCAAGTGTTCTTCATCTTCTAGGCTTTCATTCTTTCACTCATTCATTCCTTGATTACATACTTGATTTTGAAGAGAGATCATACACACTAGCCAAGCAAAGCTTTATTGTTACTCTTGAGCCTTTCTTACCTGATTCTTATCATTTCCTCAAGAGCCATTTCCTTGCTAGAACAATCTGATTTACATAACATAAAAGGCCACTCTGAAACTTTCATTTCATACATTTGAGCCTTCATCACTTGATTCAAGCTAGTTGATACATATTCAAGGTCCACAAACCCTAGCAACTAAAATACTACAAAACTGTCCAGATTTTCACCATACCATATCCAGCAACCTAAGAGCCTCATTTGAGCCTAAACACTTCCATATCTAGCTACTCAAAGAGCCATACCTTGAGCTTAAACTACTTCTCTACCCGGCTGCCATAAAGAGCCTATTTGAGAGTTCAACTTGTTGATTTGTGTTCTCGGTGAGACCGAGGTGTATTGTTGATAAGAGTTTGTGTGGAGAGCTAGAAACCACACTGATTGTAAAGTTTTGGTGTTTGGCTTCAAAACACTGGTTGTATGAGTTCCGCTTGACTCGGTTGAACAAGCCATAGTGGAGTGTTTCAAATTCTCAAGGGTGACTTGGGGAGTGGAGTAGGCTTGGGTTAAGCCAAACCACTATAAATCTCTTTGCCCTCTTTACTTTACAGCAATTTCATTTTAGCATATCATACTTGCATTGCATACTTGAAATTGGACATCTAGGGTGATAGAATCAAGCTTGTGCATACATTTGTTGAATCTGATTTTGTGCTTCATTACAACCGTTTTGGTGTGTGATATTCATTTTTGATCATTTGACTTGATTCTTGTTGTTAAGTTTGCTTTATGTGATTTTCTTTACCTACATTTATATTCAACTTACTTAAATTGCTTCCGCTTAGGGTGAAACTCAATTGAAACGGAAAAAGAGGTGACTTAGTCTAAATTTGATTAAGGCCACAACTCACCCCCCTCTTGTGGTGCCATCCGATCCAACAAGTGGTATCGGAGCTTGTGTTCCCTTGAATATAGAAGTAATTGTCTTGTGCATTATTAGTGGTTTATATAATGGCATCTACTAGTGGTAGACATGATCATGTGTTAGAGGGTCAATCTAGTGGTAGACCTCCATTCTTTAATTGAGAAGACTATGACCATTGGAAGATGAGAATGAAACTTTATTTCATGTCTCTTGATATTGATTTATGGTATGTCATAGAAGATGGACCTTATGAGCCTACCATCACCACCAAGATTGGTGATGCTGAAAAAGAGATTTCAAAACCTAGGGATAAATGGGATGAACATGATAAGAAGAAGATGTCTTTAAATGCTAAAGCTATGTCTATCTTGTTTAATGCATTAAATCAAGTTGATGCTAAACATATTTCTACATGCATTTCGGCTAAAGACATGTGGACTAGGTTAGAGATGAAGCATGAGGGCACTAATCAAGTAAAGGAGTCAAGGACTAACATGCTCATGCATTCATATGAACTGTTTTCCATGCATCCTAATGAATCCATTGTCGAAATGGATATAAGACTAACTCAGATTTTGAATTCTCTTGAATGTTTAGGAAAGACTTTCTCCAATCAAGAAAAGGTGTAAAAATACTTGAGAAGTCTTCCAGAAGGATGGGATGCCAAAGTTACAGCCATCCAAGAAGCTAAAGACCTCAAAATCTTGAAGTTGGATGAGCTGGTCGGTTCCTTGATGGTGTATGAAACAAACATGAAGGCAAGAGAAGCCCAAAAGGAGGACACCAAAAAGAAGAGTCTAGCTTTTGCCTCCAAGGGTGATAGTGGAGATGACTTGAGTGATGAGGAAATTGCCTTAATGACAAGAAGATTCAAGAGGTACTTGATAAATAAGAAGAAGAAAGGTGGAGCACCATTCAACCATTCCAAAAGAGACAATTTCAAATCTGATCATGTAGATCAAAATACTTCCAAGAGTACTCATGAGGAGCAAAGCAAAGATTTGAAGTGTTTTGAGTGTGGCAGAAAGGGACACATGAAGAATGAGTGTCCAAAGAGAAAAGAAAAGAGCAAGTACCAATCAAAGAGAGCTTTCAAAGCCGCATGGAGTGACTCGGATTCAGATTGCATTTCAAGTGATGATGAACATAAAGAGGCTTCAAAAGCATGTTTCATGGCAAAAGGGAACTCATCCAATTCGGATGAGGAGGTAACTTCTTTAGACCATGATAATGATGATGATTTATCTTTTGATGACTTGATTTCCTTACTTGATGACATGAATGCTAAAAACATAAAATTGCATAAGGAAAAGAAGCATCTAAAGAATGAAAATGCTTGCTTGGTAGAAATGGTAGAAAAGCATGAAAAGACCATTGATGAACTTAATGCTAAATATGATGAAAAATGTGATATGCTTGCTACCATGTGTGCTAATGACATGTCTAAATGTGATCATGAGCCTTTGATTGAAGATTTGCAACTTAGACTTGGTACCTTGCAAGAAGAGTATGATGATTTGAAATTAATTGCTATTTTGCCTAATGAGAACCAAGAGTCCCATGTTGACTCTAGTGTTCAAGATGAGTTGGACACATTAAAAATGAGATATAAGGAACCAGAGAAATCTTTCTCTAAGTTTAGTATGGCATCATCTAGACTTGATTCACTTCTTTCATACCTTGGACAATCTCTTGACAAATCTGATCTAGGCTACATTAATGATGATGTGAAGTTGAAAAAATGTGATTTGCATGATATTTCTACAACTTTTGTATCACATGGTTACTTGGATTCTTTGAATGATAAAGAGGATAAGTGCTTACCTATGAAACTGAATTTTTCTCCTCTTAACTATAATCATTTGAATGATATGCATGCTAGTACTTCAAAATCACATCATGAGGATGTTACACATCTCCAGCCAATAGGGCGTAAAGCAATTCCTATTAGGAATGTGCTATTTGAGCCTTGGAAGAATGGAAGTAAATCTGGTCATGTGAGACCCTTAAGGTTCCCTAAGAAACAAGGGCAATCCGTGGCTTATTATAGGAGACCTAGGGTACCACAAGGTTATATGTATGCTAGAACTTCATTTCATACTTCACATGATGCATACATGCATGACTTGAATGCCAAGATTCATCCAAAGTTTCAATATGTGTTTGGCAAGAGAGTTGTGCAAATGTGGGTTCCTAAGGGAACTAAAGTTGCTGGTGCTAACCTCCTAGGACCCAAAAGAAATTGGGTACCTAAAGTGAGTTGAACTTGTGTAGGTGTGCTTGAAAGTCAAATCTTCTAGAGCTTCAATGTGGTATTTGGATAGCGGTTGTTCAAGACATATGACCGGCAATCCAAATCTATTCTTTGCTTTCAAGAAATCTTCCAAAGAAGGACATGTTACCTTCGGGGACAACAAGAAGGGTCGGATCCTTGGTCAAGGATCCATAGGTGATGTATCTTCTATCTCTATCTCTAATGTTTCACTAGTTGATGGTTTATCTTTTAATCTTCTGAGTATTTTGTTGGACCTATGGTCCTATATGTCTAATTTTGATGATATTAAATCATTTATAAATGATAATGAAACATTAAAGCAATATTTGATTTATATGAATTGAATTTAAATGACTATATATTTTTGAGATAGTGCTGGAAATTAAGTTTTGAAAACAAACATACATGAACTAAGTTAGAGCATTAATTTTCCAATTATCATATCTTAACCAACTTAGGTCCAAATGACTTGAAACTTGAATCACATGCACATGAAGGTTTAATATATGTTCTAGGACTATAATCATGAGAAATTAAGTGCATCACATATATATTTGGTCATATGCTTAAATTCCGCCAAAACTAGGTTTTACCTAATTTTGTGCATATGTGTTCTTTGTGAACGTGGTGAACCAAATGAACTCCGATTTAAATGAAATTTCGTGTGCATCTTAGTTTCATCACTATGAACATATTTGATTTAGTAAAGTTCAAGAGAAAAGGTCATTTACACTGAGTTTGCAAAATGACTTTGAATTTACACTTAGAATTTATCGGTTTTACTATTAGTGATCTAATTGCTTGGTTGAGTGACCAAACGATTTCCAATTGTTATGAAATTTTACATGGACATTCTAATACATATAAAATGATTTATCATGCAGTAATATGAATTTTCTGGGTTGTTTTTCTAATGTAATTAACCTATGCGCTCTATATGAAGCTCTTTGAGCTTACATGCAATTGGGGAGTTCTACCTCCTATTTCCTTGTAGGTTAATCATCATTGTGGTCTCATATGGCTCAGAATTCAGTATGTTCAAGAGTGGTCGAAGTCCAGTTTCTAAGAATGAGCTTGGAGCTCTAGGAAACTATGAAAAATCCTATATTTGCCAACTTTCCACTAAGGCACTTTATCAAGTTGAATGAATCAAACATTGAGGCTATTGGTTGTGGTCTTCATGGAGATACAACTCTTTTCAAACATGTGGGACAAACCTTGTCCTCTCTATCATTAGTGATATATTCTTGTTTGACATTTTCACTCAAGACATGTGCTACCAAGAAAGTTAGGTTGGTGCAATCAAACAAGATCCTTGACATTTTCACTCAAGACATGTGCTACCAAGAAAGTTATGTTGGTGCAATCAAACAAGATCCTTGACTAAGGGATCACTTTTGAAGTCTTTGATTCAAAATGAAGGGACAAGATGGCATAGTACAATCTACATCCATGGCTGAGAATTAAAGAGAGTTTGAATGGTCAAGATTTGAAGACATACATTGATCAAATGGTTGTGCATAAGACAACTTTCTTGCTTGCAATTTTTGACTTAAAAAAAGGAGCATGTGCAACGTCTATATGCTCTATGGTGGAGATTTGTTTGCTCAAATCATCAATGACCAAGATTAGGAGCTGCAATGGATGGTAGAGATCAACTCTTGAAGTTTGATCCAATGGCTACAAGCATAGGAGAGAATTGCCTTTAAAAGAAGATCTTCCCTTTCATACAACTTGGAGAAGCAAATTGAAAATTATCCTTGAGAGAAACCTCTTGCTATCAAGTTCATCAATCATCAAGCTTTCTTGCTATTTGCTACAACAATCTTCTCCAATACAAGCCTCTACAATCAAGGACTTCTCACTACTCTTGCTTTTGCAAAAGGGAAGTTCCTATATCCTTTAGGCTTTGTTTACTTACAATCCAAACCTCTCTTGTTCTTAAAATCCTATCTTTGAGAGTGTTGCTGTAATCTTGAGAGTTCCATACCAAATACCTTTGAGGTAACCTGTGAGAACCTTGGCTGAAAATCCCATTGAGAAATTCCCTTTGTTAGGGGAAATTGTAAACATTGAAGTTTGAGGGAGTTCTTAGAAACCCTTGGTGTAAGGAGTTTTGTGGGTCTCTTAAAACCACACCTTAGTGGAGTTGGGAAAATCCTAGGTTGGTGAATCTAGGTAGTAGACGTAGGAGAAGGGTCTCCGAACTACTATAAATCGCTGTGTTGATTTCTTTGTTTACTTGTTTATATTTACTACTTGTTTCAAACTGCAGGATTTTCAAAACCCTAATCTGTCCGAGATTAGCAGACTGCCTTAAACTTTGAATTTGATCTGAAATTTTGATATAGTGTTTATTAAGGTGTTGTGACATTGCATATAAAATTTCGTTGCATTTTGACATCATTTGATAGGTAAAATCTGAGTTGAAAAATCTGTGTGCAGTGTGTTGCTTGAAAATCTGTTTTGTGCAATTCTTGATTATTTGATATTTGGTCATTCACTATATTGTATCACATCTTGCATTGGATTGAATATTGATTAGGAAAATCATTAGAGTCCAAATTTGTGTGCTACTTGTTAATTGCCATTAATTTGTTTAAATTGAAAAAGGGATTCCAATTGGAATTTGGGGACACAATTCACCCCCCCTCTTGTGTTAAACTCGATCCGTCATATTTCTCATTTGGCTGATTGTGGGTTGATTATTTGCTTTGATGATTCTAAGTGTGAAATAAGAAATGTCATGAATGAGTGCTTACTTATAGGTCGTAGAGATGGTGATATGTACACTCTTGATTTAAATGATTTGAATGATTGCAAAGTGAAGTGCTTGATTTCTAGCATTTGTGATGTGAATATTTGGCATAGAAGATTAGGACATGTAGGAATCTCTACAATTGAAAAATTAGTTAAAAAGAACCTAGTTAGAGGCATTCCATCTTTGAACTTTGATGTGTATGATGTATGTGAGCCTTTCATTAAAGGAAAGCATGGTAGGGAGTCTTTTAAATCAAAATCCCAGATTTCATCTACCAGAGTTTTAGAGCTTTTGCATCTTGATTTGTTTGGTCCAAGTAGAGTTAAGAGTCTAGGTGGTAGATCATTTGCATTTGTGATTGTTGATGACTATTCTAGATATACTTGGGTGATTTTCCTTGCACAAAAGCATGAGACCATTCATGAGTTTTCAAAACTTATCAAAAGGCTTCAAAATGAAAAGAACATGAGCATTAGCAAGATTAGGAGTGATCATGGAGGAGAATTTGATAATCATGCATTCATTGATCTATGTGATGAATATGGCATTAGACATGATTTCTCTTCACCTAGGACACCCCAACAAAATGGGGTAGTAGAAAAGAAAAATAGAACCTTACTAGAAATTGCTAGGACCATGCTTGTTGAACATGATTTGCCTAAGTTCTTATGGGCTGAGGCGATTAATTGTGCATGCTATATTGTGAATAGGTTGTCTATTAGAAAGAAAATCAATAAGACACCTTATGAGATTTGGAATGATAGAAAACCTAGAGTTGACTACTTTAGGGTATTTGGATGCAAGTGCTATGTTTTGAACACTAAGGATGATTTAGATAAATTTGATGCAAAATCTACTCCTTGTGTGTTTGTTGGATATTCTTTGACTTCTAGGGCTTATAGAGTATATAATCCAAAATCTAGAAAAATAGAAGAGTCCATTCATGTTAAATTTATTGAAACTCTTGCATTTGAACCCTTGCTTGAGCATGATGATATTGAGATAGGTTTGGAGAAGTTGAGCATAAATGATGATGAGGATGACTCTCCTACACCTAAGATTGATAAATCAAGCAAAGAAGGAGCAAAAGAGAATGTGGAAACTATAAATGGAGAAGAACTAGTGGCTGGTGGTGTGCAACCAGCAAGCTTGGATGAAAACCAAGTTGAGCCCATGAGCTCGATAAATGAAAATCAAAGTGAACTAGCTCCTACATCGTGGCTACAAGTGAGAGACAAGCACAAGCACCCCAAACAGCTCATTATTGGTGATTTGCACCAAGGGGTAAGAACTCGTAGATCTCACTTAACTTCTAATGTTGGTGATATGCATGAGGTAGATAATGTGAATGATAATGTGGCTGAAAATTTGATGGATAATGCTTTGATTGTTGATATGAATGGTTCATGTGCCTTGATTTCTCAAGTAGAACCTAGGAATATTAATGATGCTTTGCTTGATGCTCAATGGATTATTGCTATGCAAGATGAGTTGAATCAATTTTCTAGGAATGAAGTTTGGAATCTAGTTCCAAGACCTAAAGACCAAACCATAATTGGAACTAAATGGGTGTTTAAGAACAAAATGAATGAAAATGGTGAAGTTGTTAGAAACAAGGCTAGGTTGGTTGCACAAGGGTACAACCAAGAGGAAGGGATTGACTATGAAGAAACTTTTGCACCCGTAGCTAGGTTGGAAGCTATTAGGTTGCTTATGGCATTTGCATGTTTCAAAGGTTTTAAACTTTATCAAATGGATGTCAAAAGTGCATTTTTGAATGGTTTTATCAATGAGAATGTACATGTAAAGCAACCACCCGGATTTGAAGATCCTAACTTTCCAAACCATGTTTATAAATTGACAAAAGCCTTGTATGGTTTGAAACAAGCACCTAGGGCATGGTATGATAGACTTTCCTCATTCTTAATTCAAAATGGTTTTAAAAGAGGAAGGAATTGATAGCACTTTGTTCTTAAAGGAAAAAGGTCATGACATGCTTATTGTTCAAATATATGTAGATGACATTATATTTGGTGCTACTAATGAGGCTATGTGCAAAGAGTTTGAGTCTTGCATGAAGAATGAATTTGAGATGTCTATGATGGGTGAACTTACATTCTTTTTAGGGCTGCAAGTTAAACAAACTAAGAAAGGTATACATATTAGTCAAACTAAATATATTCATGATATGCTTAAAAAGTTTGGTTTTGATTCCTTGAATCCTTCTCCTACTCCCATGAGTGTGTCTACTAAGCTTGACAAAGATGAAAATGGACAACCTTATGACTCTAAAATGTATAGGTCCATGATTGGTTCACTTTTGTATTTGACCTCTAGTAGACCCGACATTATGTTTAGTGTATGCATGTGTGCTAGATTTCAAAGTCAGCCTATGCATTCTCATTTCCTAGCGGTTAAGAGAATATTTAGGTATCTTAGGCATACATCAACTCTTGGCTTATGGTATGACAAAAATTCATTGTTTGATTTACATGCATATAGTGATGCCGACTTTACTGGATGTAAGATAAATAGGAAGAGTACTTCGGGTACATGCCAATTCCTAGGGAGTATGCTTATCTCTTGGATCTCCAAGAAACAACCTTGTGTTGCCCTATCTACCACTGAAGCCGAATATATGGCTATAGGGAGTTGTTGTGCTCAACTCTTATGGATTAGACAACAACTATATGACTTTGGACTTAAATTGAAAGATATTCCTATATATTGTGATAATACTAGTGCCATTAGCCTCTCTAAAAATCCAGTGCATCATTCAAAGGCTAAACATATTGAAATTAGGCATCATTTTATTAGAGATCATGTGACTCAATGGACAATTAAATTAGAGTATGTGGACACAATGAACCAACTTGCGGACATACTAACCAAACCTCTAAACCAAGAGAGATTTGAATTTTTAAGAGGTAATCTAGGCATGAGCATGAGTCCTTGATATGTGTATGAATGTTTATGCATTGCTTATATTGAACACCCTTTGGATGCATTTACAAAATAAAGGGGGAGAAAATATTGGATGCAACTTTGAATTCAAAAGTTTGTATGCATAGGTTTAGGGGGAGGAACTTGAATGTAATTGTGATATACCTTGCCTATTGATGCTTTATTTGTCTGAATTGCACTTCCCTTGTCTTGATTTTATGAACATGTTTAGGGGGAGTTAATTTGAATGAAGCATGTTGTGAGGGGGAGAGTTTCTCATGAAAATTAAAGAAAATAGTTCAAAGTTACATAGGTTATTTTGTAATCATCAAAAGGGGGAGAATGTTGAATATATATGTTTGAGTGATTACAAAAGCATGATTGATTGAACTTTGATCCGTAATGTACATGAGAAATCTTAGACCTATATGTCCTACCCAAAATGCATGGGAATTTGATTTATTGAACTAACATGGACTAACATTGCAAGAAGCCCTAACAAGGCTTACATGGCATGTCTTGAGTTTAATTGTGTGTAGGATGATCAAGTTGACAATGTATCAACATGGTGACCTTAACCGAACTGTAATGAAGACTTAATCATTGTCAAACATGATTAAGAAAGTCATTTTCGTGGTCAACCATGGTCAGAATATGGAAAGAAAATCTTGGAGCTTAAATGGAGCAAATTGAAGAAAAGTTGACTTTCTGGTCAGAGTCAAAGTCAACAGACTGACGTGGCAGATGACATGGACGTGATGACATGGCATATGAAGTGGATACATGAAATGGATTAGTGGAGCCAAAAAGTGCTACAAGTCAACAATAGAGATTTAAAGCCAAAAAGCAAGAGGAGACATGCAATAAATGCCTCATATTTTCAAGACCTCCTTTGCTACAAAAGAGATATAGTTTGCTGGAAAAGCACTTTGGAAAGAGACAAAAGAAGGTGATTTATTTCAAAAGTTTTCCTCATCCAATGGTCCACATTCCTTCCCTCCAAAATATCTTTTTGATCCATTGGTGTAAGATTAAACCTTTCCACTACACCTTTTTATCCAATGGCTATCTTTAAATCTTTCTCATCTAATGGCCATTATTCCTCCCAGCAAAGAGAGACTTGTTGCAATCATTTTCACACTTTTCTAAGCCTTCTAACAGCTATATTGATCCTAGGGTCTATATGTTTCATATCTAATCCAATGGCCCTCATTTCATGAGCTTACACTCCACAATTTCTACAAAAATTAACTCTTTGTTTATGGTGCAGAGACTTGGCCGAAAATTACTCTTTCTCTCTCAAGTGTTCTTCATCTTCTAAGCTTTCATTCTTTCACTCATTCATTCCTTGATTACATACTTGATTTTGAAGAGAGATCATACACACTAGCCAAGCAAAGCTTTATTGTTACTCTTGAGCCTTTCTTACCTGATTCTTATCATTTCCTCAAGAGCCATTTTCTTGCTTGAACAATCTGATTTCCAGAACATAAAAGGCCACTCTGAAACTTTCATTTCATACATTTGAGCCTTCATCACTTGATTCAAGCTAGTTGATACATATTCAAGGTCCACAAACCCTAGCAGCTAAAATACTACAAAACTGTCTAGATTTTCACCATACCATATCCAGCTACCTAAGAGCCTCATTTGAGCCTAAACACTTCCATATCTAGCTACTCAAAGAGCCATACCTTGAGCTTAAACTACTTCTCTACCCGGCTGCCATAAAGAGCCTATTTGAGAGTTCAACTTGTTGATTTGTGTTCTCGGTGAGACCGAGGTGTATTGTTGATAAGAGTTTGTGTGGAGAGCTAGAAACCACACTGATTGTAAAGTTTTTGTGTTTGGCTTCAAAATACTGGTTGTATGAGTTCCGCTTTACTCGGTTGAACAAGCCATAGTGGAGTGTTTCAAATTCCCAAGGGTGACTTGGGGAGTGGAGTAGGCTTAAGCCGAACCAATATAAATCTCTTTGCCCTCTTTACTTTACAGCAATTTCATTTTAGCATATCATACTTGCATTGCATACTTGAAATTGGACATCTAGGGTGATAGAATCAAGCTTGTGCATACATTTGTTGAATCTGATTTTGTGCTTCATTACAACCGTTTTGGTGTGTGATATTCATTTTTGATCATTTGACTTGACTCTTGTTGTTAAGCTTGCTTTATGTGATTATCTTTACCTACATTTATATTCAACTTATTTAAATTGCTTCCGCTTAGGATGAAACTCAATTGAAACAGAAAAAGAGGTGACTTAGTCTAAATTTGATTAAGACCACAATTCACCCCCCTCTTGTGGTGCCATCCGATCCAACAGTTAAGTTCGAAATGGCACGAAACATGAAAAACTTGCCATGCATAGAATTGAGCATTCCTAAGGCATCAAAATAGACCGTTATACTCTTTTTAGTGTTCTTGGAAGTCTTAACTTGCTAATTTAGCTTTTGGACAACGTTTCGTTAGGTAAAGAAGCCAATAGACCAAGTTAAGTTCAAAATTGCACGAAACGTGAAAAACTTGTCTATGCATAGAATCGAGCATTCCTAAGGCATCAAAATAGACCGTTGTACTCTATTTAGTGTTCTTCGAAGTCTTATCTTGCTAGTTTAGCTTTTCGACATCGTTTCGTTAGGTAAAGAAGCCAATGGACCAAGTGAAGTTCAAAATTGCACGAAACGTGAAAAACTTGTCTATGCATAGAATTGAGCATTCCTAAGGCATCAAAATGAAACGTTATAATCTATTTAGTGTTCTTCGAAATCTTAAATTGCTAGTTTAGCTTTTGGACATCGTTTCGTTAGGTAAAGAAGCCAATAGACCAAGTTAAGTTCAAAATTGCACGAAACGTGAAAAACTTGTCGATGCATAGAATTGAGCATTCCTAAGGCATCAAAATGGACCGTTATACTCTATTTAGTGTTCTTAGAAGTCTTAACTTGCTAATTTAGCTTTTGGACATCGTTTCATTAGCTAAAGAAGCCAATAGACCAAGTTAAGTTCAAAATTGCACGAAATGTGAAAAACTTGTCGATGCATAGAGTTGAGCATTCCTAAGGCATCAAAATGGACCGTTATACTCTATTTAGTGTTCTTCGAAGTCTTATCTTGCTAGTTTAGTTTTTGGACATCGTTTCGTTAGGTAAAGCAGCCAATAGACCAAGTTAAGTTCAAAATTGCACGAAACGTGAAAAACTTGTCTATGCATAGAATTGAGCATTGCTAAGGCATCAAAATCGACCGTTATAATCTATTTAGTGTTCTTCAAAATCGTAAATTGCTAGTTTAGCTTTTGGACATCGTTTCGTTAGGTAAAGAAGCCAATAGACCAAGTTAAGTTTAAAATTACACGAAACGTGAAAAGCTTGTCCATGCATAGAATTGAGCATTCCTAAGGCATCAAAATGGACCGTTTTACTGTATTTAGTGTTCTTGGAAGTCTTAATTTGCTAGTTTAGCTTTTGGAAAACATTTCGTTAGATAAAGAAGCCAATAGACCAAGTTAAGATCAAAATTGCACAAAACATTGAAAACTTGCGCATGCATAGAATTGAGCATTCCTAAGGCATCAAAATAGACTGTTATACTCTATTTAGTGTTCTTAGAAGTCTTAACTTGCTAGTTTAGCTTTTGGACATCGTTTCGTTAGGTAAAGAAGCCAATAGACCAAGTTAAGTTCAAAATGGCACGAAACGTGAAAAAATTGTCCATGAAAAGAATTGAGCATTCCTAAGGCATCAAAATGGACCGTTATGCTCTATTTAGTGTTCTTGGAAGTCTTAACTTGCTAGTTTATCTTTTGGACAACGTTTCATTAGGTAAAGAAGCCAATAGACCAAGTTAAGTTCAAAATTGCGCAAAACATGGAAAACTTGCACATGCATAGAATTGAGCATTCCTAAGGCATCAAAATAGACCGTTATACTCTATTTAGTGTTCTTAGAAGTCTTAACTTGCTAGTTTAGCTTTTGGACATCGTTTCATTAGGTAAAGAAGCCAATAGACCAAGTTAAGTTCAAAATTGCACGAAACGTGAAAAACTTGTCTTTGCATAGAATTGAGCATTCCGAAGGCATCAAAAGGGACCGTTATACTCTATTTAGTGTTCTTCGATGTCTTATCTTGCTAGTTTAGCTTTTGGACATCGTTTCGTTAGGTAAAGAAGCCAATAGACCAAGTTAAGTTCAAAATGGCACGAAACGTGAAAAACTTGTCCATGCAAAGAATTGAGCATTCCGAAGGGATCAAAATGGACCGTTATACTCTATTTAGTGTTCTTAGAAGTCTTAACTTGCTAGTTTAGCTTTTGGACATCGTTTCGTTAGGTAAAGAAGCCAATAGACCAAGTTAAGTTCAAAATGGCACGAAACGTGAAAAACTTGTCCATGCAAAGAATTGAGCATTCCTAACGCATTAAAATGGACCGTTATGCTCTATTTAGTGTTCTTAGAAGTCTTAACTTGCTAGTTTAGCTTTTGCACATCGTTTCGTTAGGTAAAGAAGCCAATAGACCAAGTTAAGTTCAAAATGGCACGAAACGTGAAAAACTTGTCCATGCAAAGAATTGAGCATTCCTAAGGCATCAAAATGGACCGTTGTACTCTATTTAGTGTTCTTCGAAGTCTTATCTTGCTAGTTTAGCTTTTGGACATCGTTTCGTTAGGTAAAGAAGCCAATAGACCAAGTTAAGTTCAAAATAGCACGAAACGTGAAAAACTTGCCTATGCATAGAATTGAGCATTCCGAAGGCATCACAATGGACCGTTATACTCTATTTAGTGTTCTTCGATGTCTTATCTTGCTAGTTTATATTTTGGACATCGTTTCGTTAGGTAAAGAAGCCAATAGACCAAGTTAAGTTCAAAATGGCACGAAACGTGAAAAACTTGTCCATGCAAAGAATTGAGCATTCCTAAGGGATCAAAATGGACCATTATACTCTATTTAGTGTTCTTGGAAGTCTTAACTTGCTAGTTTAGCTTTTGGACATCGTTTCGTTAGGTAAAGAAGCCAATAGACCAAGTTAAGTTCAAAATTGCACGAAACGTGAAAAACTTGTCCATGCAAAGAATTGAGCATTCCTAACGCATCAAAATGGACCGTTATGCTCTATTTAGTGTTCTTAGAAGTCTTAACTTGCTACTTTAGCTTTTGGACAACGTTTCGTTAGGTAAAGAAGCCAATAGACCAAGTTAAGTGCAAAATGGCACGAAACATGAAAAACTTGCCATGCATAGAATTGAGCATTCCCAAGGCATTAAAATAGACCGTTATACTCTTTTTAGTGTTCTTGGAAGTCTTAACTTGCTAGTTTAGCTTTTGGACATCGTTTCGTTAGGTAAAGAAGCCAATAGACCAAGTTAAGTTCAAAATAGCACGAAACGTGAAAAACTTGCCTATGCATAGAATTGAGCATTCCTAAGGCATCAAAATGGACCGTTATACTCTATTTAGTGTCCTTCGATGTCTTATCTTGCTAGTTTAGATTTTGGACATCGTTTCGTTAGGTAAAGAAGCCAATAGACCAAGTTAAGTTCAAAATGGCACGAAACGTGAAAAACTTGTCCATGCAAAGAATTGAGCGTTCCTAAGAGATCAAAATGGACCGTTATACTCTATTTAGTGTTCTTAGAAGTCTTAACTTGCTAGTTTAGCTTTTGGACAATGTTTCGTTTGGTAAAGAAGCCAATAGACCAAGTTAAGTTCAAAATTGCACGAGACGTGAAAAACTTGTCTATGCATAGAATTGAGCATTCCTAAGGCATCAAAATGGACCGTTGTACTCTATTTAGTGTTCTTAGAAGTCTTAACTTGCTAATTTAGCTTTTGCACATCGTTTCGTTTGGTAAAGAAGCCAATAGACCAAGTTAAGTTCAAAATTGCACGAAACGTGAAAAACTTTTCTGTGCATAGAATTGAGCATTCCTAAGGCATCAAAATGGACCGTTGTACTCTATTTAGTGTTCTTAAAAGTCTTATCTTGCTAGTTTAGCTTTTGGACATCGTTTCGTTAGGTAAAGAAGCCAATAGACCAAGTTAAGTTCAAAATAGCACGAAACGTGAAAAACTTGCCTATGCATAGAATTGAGCATTCCTACGGCATCAAAATGGACCGTTATACTCTATTTAGTGTTCTTAGAAGCCTTAACTTGCTAATTTAGCTTTTGGACATCGTCTCGTTTGGTAAAGAAGCCAATAGACCAAGTTAAGTTCAAAATTGCACGAAACGTGAAAAACTTGTCTGTGCATAGAATTGAGCATTCCTAAGGCATCAAACTGGATCGTTATACTCTATTTAGTGTTCTTTGAAGTCTTATCTTGCTAGTTTAGCTTTTGGACATCGTTTCGTTAGGTAAAGAAGCCAATAGACCAAGTTAAGTTCAAAATTGCACGAAACATGAAAAACTTGCCATGTATAGAATTGAGCATTCCTAATGCATTAAAATAGACCGTTATACTCTTTTTAGTGTTCTTGGAAGTCTTAACTTGCTAGTTTAGCTTTTGGACAATCTTTCGTTAGGTAAAGAAGCCAATAGACCAAGTTAAGTTCAAAATTGCACGAAACGTGAAAAACTTGTCCATGGAAAGAATTGAGCATTCCTAAGGCATCAAAATGGACCGTTATACTCTATTTAGTGTTCTTAGTAGTCTTAACTTGCTATTTTAGCTTTTGGGAAATGTTTCGTTAGGTAAAGAAGCCAATAGACCAAGTTAAGTTCAAAATGGCACGAAACATGAAAATCTTGCCATGCATAGAATTGAGCATTCCTAAGGCATCAAAATAGACCGTTATACTCTTTTTAGTATTCTTGGAAGTCTTAACTTGCTAGTTTAGCTTTTGGACAACGTTTCGTTAGGTAAAGAAGCCAATAGACCAAGTTAAGCTCAAAATTGCACGAAACATGAAAAACTTGGCATGCATAGAATTGATCATTCCTAAGGCATTAAAATAGAACGTTATACTCTTTTTAGTATTCTTGGAAGTCTTAACTTGCTAGTTTAGGTTTTGGACATCGTTTCGTTAGGTAAAGAAGCCAATAGATCAAGTTAAGTTCAAAGTGGCACGAAACGCGAAAAACTTGTCCATGGAAAGAATTGATCATTCCTAAGGCATCAAAATGGACCGTTATGCTCTATTTAGTGTTCTTAGAAGTCTTAACTTGCTAGTTTAGCTTTTGGGAAACGTTTCGTTAGGTAAAGAAACCAATAGACCAAGTTAAGTTCAAAATGGCACGAAACATGAAAAACTTGCCATGCATAGAATTGAGCATTCCTAAGGCATTAAAATAGACCGTTATACTCTTTTTAGTGTTCTTGAAGTCTTAACTTGCTAGTTTAGCTTTTGGACAATGTTTCATTAGGTAAAGAAGCCAATAGACCAAGTTAAGTTCAAAATTGCACGAAACGTGAAAAATTTGTCTATGCATAGAATTGAGCATTCCTAAGGCATCAAAATGGACCGTTATACTCTATTAGTGTTCTTAGAAGTCTTAACTTGCTAATTTAGCTTTTGGACATCGTTTCGTTTGGTAAATAAGCCAATAGACCAAGTTAAGTTCAAAATTACACGAAATGTGAAAAACTTGCCTGTGCATAGAATTGAGCATTCCTAAGGCATCAAAATGGACCGTTATACTCTATTTAGTGTTCTTTGAAGTCTTATCTTGCTAGTTTAGCTTTTGGACATCATTTCGTAAGGTAAAGAAGCCAATAGACCAAGTTAAGTTCAAAATTACACGAAATGTGAAAAACTTGCCTGTGCATAGAATTGAGCATTCCTAAGGCATCAAAATGGACCGTTATACTCTATTTAGTGTTCTTTGAAGTCTTATCTTGCTAATTTAGCTTTTGGACATCATTTCGTAAGGTAAAGAAGCCAATAGACGAAGTTAAGTTCAAAATTGCACGAAACGTGAAAAACTTGTCTATGCATAGAATTGAGGATTCCTAAGGCATCAAAATGGACCGTTATACTCTATTTAGTGTTCTTAGAAGTCTTAACTTGCTAATTTAGCTTTTGGACATCGTTTCGTTCGGTACATAAGCCAATAGACCAAGTTAAGTTCAAAATTGCACGAAACGTGAAAAACTTGCCTGTGCATAGAATTGAGCATTCCTAAGGCATCAAAATGGACCGTTATACTCTATTTAGTGTTCTTGAAGTCTTAACTTGCTAGTTTAGCTTTTGGACATCGTTTCGTAAGGTAAAGAAGCCAATAGACCAAGTTAAGTTCAAAATTGCACGAAACGTGAAAAACTTGTCTATGCATAGAATTGAGCATTCCTAAGGCATCAAAATGGACCTTATACTCTATTTAGTGTTCTTAGAAGTCTTAACTTGCTAGTTTAGCTTTTGGACATCGTTTCGTTAGGTAAAGAAGCCAATAGACCAAGTTAAGTTCAAAATTGCACGAAACGTGAAAAACTTGCTGTGCATAGAATTGAGCATTCCTAAGGCATCAAAATGGATCGCTATACTGTATTTAGTGTTCTTCGAAGTCTTCTCTTGCTAGTTTAGCTTTTGGACATCGTTTCGTTAGGTAAAGAAGCCAATAGACCAAGTTAAGTTCAAAATTGCACGAAACATGAAAAACTTGCCATGCATAGAATTGAGCATTCCTAAGGCATCAAAATAGACCGTTATACTCTATTTAGTGTTCTTGAAGTCTTAACTTGCTAGTTTAGCTTTTGGACAATGTTTCGTTAGGTAAAGAAGCCAATAGACCAAGTTAAGTTCAAAATTGCACGAAACGTGAAAAACTTGTCTATGCATAGAATTGAGCATTCCTAAGGCATCAAAATGGACCGTTATACTCTATTTAGTGTTCTTAGAAGTCTTAACTTGCTAATTTAGCTTTTGGACATCGTTTCGTTTGGTAAATAAGACAATAGACCAAGTTAAGTTCAAAATTGCACGAAACGTGAAAAACTTGCCTGTGCATAGAATTGAGCATTCCTAAGGCATCAAAATGGACCGTTATACTCTATTTAGTGTTCTTGAAGTCTTATCTTGCTAGTTTAGCTTTTGGACATCATTTCGTAGGTAAAGAAGCCAATAGACCAAGTTAAGTTCAAAATTGCACGAAACGTGAAAAACTTGTCTATGCATAGAATTGAGCATTCCTAAGGCATCAAAATGGACCGTTATACTCTATTTAGTGTTCTTTGAAGTCTTATCTTGCTAGTTTAGCTTTTGGACATCATTTCGTAAGGTAAAGAAGCCAATAGACCAAGTTAAGTTCAAAATTGCACGAAACGTGAAAAACTTGTCTATGCATAGAATTGAGCATTCCTAAGGCATCAAAATGGACCGTTATACTCTATTTAGTGTTCTTGAAGTCTTATCTTGCTAGTTTAGCTTTTGGACATCATTTCGTTAGGTAAAGAAGCCAATAGACCAAGTTAAGTTCAAAATTGCACGAAACGTGAAAAACTTGTCTATGCATAGAATTGAGCATTCCTAAGGCATCAAAATGGACCGTTATACTCTATTTAGTGTTCTTAGAAGTCTTAACTTGCTAATTTAGCTTTTGGACATCGTTTCGTTTGGTAAATAAGACAATAGACCAAGTTAAGTTCAAAATTGCACGAAACGTGAAAAACTTGCCTGTGCATAGAATTGAGCATTCCTAAGGCATCAAAATGGACCGTTATACTCTATTTAGTGTTCTTAGAAGTCTTATCTTGCTAATTTAGCTTTTGGACATCGTTTCGTAGGTAAAGCCAATAGACCAAGTTAAGTTCAAAATTGCACGAAACGTGAAAAACTTGTCTATGCATAGAATTGAGCATTCCTAAGGCATCAAAATGGACCGTTATACTCTATTTAGTGTTCTTAGAAGTCTTAACTTGCTAATTTAGCTTTTGGACATCGTTTCGTTGGTAAAAGCCAATAGACCAAGTTAAGTTCAAAATTGCACGAAACGTGAAAAACTTGCATGCATAGAATTGAGCATTCCTAAGGCATCAAAATGGACCGTTATACTCTATTTAGTGTTCTTTGAAGTCTTATCTTGCTAGTTTAGCTTTTGGACATCATTTCGTAAGGTAAAGAAGCCAATAGACCAAGTTAAGTTCAAAATTGCACGAAACGTGAAAAACTTGTCTATGCATAGAATTGAGCATTCCTAAGGCATCAAAATGGACCTTATACTCTATTTAGTGTTCTTAGAAGTCTTAACTTGCTAGTTTAGCTTTTGGACATCGTTTCGTTAGGTAAAGAAGCCAAGACCAAGTTAAGTTCAAAATTGCACGAAACGTGAAAAACTTTCTGTGCATAGAATTGAGCATTCCTAAGGCATCAAAATGGACCGTATATACTATTTAGTGTTCTTGAAGTCTTAACTTGCTAGTTTAGCTTTTGGACATCGTTTCGTTAGGTAAAGAAGCCAATAGACCAAGTTAAGTTCAAAATTGCACGAAACATGAAAAACTTGCCATGCATAGAATTGAGCATTCCTAAGGCATTAAAATAGACCGTTATACTCTTTTTAGTGTTCTTGGAAGTCTTAACTTGCTAGTTTAGCTTTTGGACAATGTTTCGTTAGGTAAAGAAGCCAATAGACCAAGTTAAGTTCAAAATTGCACGAAACGTGAAAAACTTGTCTATGCATAGAATTGAGCATTCCTAAGGCATCAAAATGGACCGTTATACTCTATTTAGTGTTCTTAGAAGTCTTAACTTGCTAATTTAGCTTTTGGACATCGTTTCGTTTGGTAAATAAGCCAATAGACCAAGTTAAGTTCAAAATTGCACGAAACGTGAAAAACTTGCCTGTGCATAGAATTGAGCATTCCTAAGGCATCAAAATGGACCGTTATACTCTATTTAGTGTTCTTTGAAGTCTTATCTTGCTAGTTTAGCTTTTGGACATCATTTCGTAAGGTAAAGAAGCCAATAGACCAAGTTAAGTTCAAAATTGCACGAAACGTGAAAAACTTGTCTATGCATAGAATTGAGCATTCCTAAGGCATCAAAATGGACCGTTATACTCTATTTAGTGTTCTTTGAAGTCTTATCTTGCTAGTTTAGCTTTTGGACATCATTTCGTAAGGTAAAGAAGCCAATAGACCAAGTTAAGTTCAAAATTGCACGAAACGTGAAAAACTTGTCTATGCATAGAATTGAGCATTCCTAAGGCATCAAAATGGACCGTTATACTCTATTTAGTGTTCTTTGAAGTCTTATCTTGCTAGTTTAGCTTTTGGACATCGTTTCGTAGGTAAAGAAGCCAATAGACCAAGTTAAGTTCAAAATTGCACGAAACGTGAAAAACTTGCTATGCATAGAATTGAGCATTCCTAAGGCATCAAAATGGACCGTTATACTCTATTTAGTGTTCTTTGAAGTCTTAACTTGCTAGTTTAGCTTTTGGACATCGTTTCGTTAGGTAAAGAAGCCAATAGACCAAGTTAAGTTCAAAATTGCACGAAACGTGAAAAACTTGTCTATGCATAGAATTGAGCATTCCTAAGGCATCAAAATGGACCGTTATACTCTATTTAGTGTTCTTAGAAGTCTTAACTTGCTAGTTTAGCTTTTGGACATCGTTTCGTAGGTAAAGAAGCCAATAGACCAAGTTAAGTTCAAAATTGCACGAAACGTGAAAAACTTGTCTATGCATAGAATTGAGCATTCCTAAGGCATCAAAATGGACCGTTATACTCTATTTAGTGTTCTTAGAAGTCTTAACTTGCTAGTTTAGCTTTTGGACATCGTTTCGTTGGTAAAGAAGCCAATAGACCAAGTTAAGTTCAAAATTGCACGAAACGTGAAAAACTTGTCTGTGCATAGAATTGAGCATTCCTAAGGCATCAAAATGGACGTTACTCTATTTAGTGTTCTTGAAGTCTTAACTTGCTAGTTTAGCTTTTGGACATCGTTTCGTTAGGTAAAGAAGCCAATAGACCAAGTTAAGTTCAAAATTGCACGAAACATGAAAAACTTGCCATGCATAGAATTGAGCATTCCTAAAGCATTAAAATCGGCCGTTATACTCTTTTTAGTGTTCTTGGAAGTCTTAACTTGCTAGTTTAGCTTTTGGACAATGTTTCGTTAGGTAAAGAAGCCAATAGACCAAGTTAAGTTCAAAATTGCACGAAACGTGAAAAACTTGTCTATGCATAGAATTGAGCAATCGTAAGGCATCAAAATAGATCGCTATACTCTATTTAGTGTTCTTCGAAGTCTTATCTTGCTAGTTTAGCTTTTGGACATCGTTTCGTTAGGTAAAGAAGCCAATAGACCAAGTTAAGTTCAAAATTGCACGAAACGTGAAAAACTTGTCTGTGCATAGAATTGAGGATTCCTAAGGCATCAAAATGGATCGCTATACTCTATTTAGTGTTCTTCGAATTCTTATCTTGCTAGTTTAGCTTTTGGACATCGTATCGTTAGGTAAAGAAGCCAATAGACCAAGTTAAGTTCAAAATTGCACGAAACGTGAAAAACTTGCCATGCATAGAATTGAGCATTCCTAAGGCATCAAAATGGCCGTTATACTCTATTTAGTGTTCTTGAAGTCTTAACTTGCTAGTTTAGCTTTTGGACAATTTCGTTAGGTAAAGAAGCCAATAGACCAAGTTAAGTTCAAAATTGCACGAAACGTGAAAAACTTGTCTGCATAGAATTGAGCATTCCTAAGGCATCAAAATGGACCGTTATACTCTATTTAGTGTTCTTAGAAGTCTTAACTTGCTAGTTTAGCTTTTGGACATCGTTTCGTTAGGTAAAGAAGCCAATAGACCAAGTTAAGTTCAAAATTGCACGAAACGTGAAAAACTTGTCTGTGCATAGAATTGAGCATTCCTAAGGCATCAAAATGGACCGTTACTCTATTTAGTGTTCTTGAAGTCTTATTGCTAGTTTAGCTTTGGACATCGTTTCGTTAGGTAAAGAAGCCAATAGACCAAGTTAAGTTCAAAATTGCACGAAACGTGAAAAACTTGCCATGCATAGAATTGAGCATTCCTAAGGCATCAAAATAGACCGTTATACTCTATTTAGTGTTCTTGAAGTCTTAACTTGCTAGTTTAGCTTTTGGACAACGTTTCGTTAGGTAAAGAAGCCAATAGACCAAGTTAAGTTCAAAATTGCACGAAACGTGAAAAACCCTTCTATGCATAGAATTGAGCATTCCTAAGGCATCAAGATGGACCGTTATACTCTATTGAGTGTTCTTAGAAGTCTTAACTTGCTAATTTAGCTTTTGGACATCGTTTCGTTTGGTAAAGAAGCCAATAGACCAAGTTTGTTCAAAATTGCACGAAACGTGAAAAACTTGTCTGTGCATAGAATTGAGCATTCCTAAGGCATCAAAATGGACCGTTTTACTCTATTTAGTGTTCTTCGATGTCTTATCTTGCTAGTTTAGCTTTTGGACATCGTTTTGTTAGGTAAGGCCAATAGACCAAGTTAAGTTCAAAATTGCACGAAACGTGAAAAACTTGTCTATGCATAGAATTGAGCATTCCTAAGGCATCAAAATGGACCGTTATACTCTATTTAGTGTTCTTAGAAGTCTTAACTTGCTAATTTAGCTTTTGGACATCGTTTCAATTGGTAAAGAAGCCAACAGACCAAGTTAAGTTCAAAATTGCACGAAACGTGAAAAACTTTTCTATGCATAGAATTGAGCATTCCTAAGGCATCAAAAATGGACCGTTATACTCTATTGAGTGTTCTTAGAAGTCTTAACTTGCTAGTTTAGCTTTTGGACATCGTTTCGTTTGGTAAAGAAGCCAACAGACCAAGTTAAGTTCAAAATTGCACGAAACGTGAAAAACTTGTCTGTGCATAGAATTGAGGATTCCTAAGGCATCAAAATGGATCGCTATACTCTATTTAGTGTTCTTCGAAGTCTTATCTTGCTAGTTTAGCATTTGGACATCGTTTCGTTAGGTAAAGAAGCCAATAGACCAAGTTAAGTTCAGAATTGCACGAAACATGAAAAACTTGCCATGCATAGAATTGAGCATTCCTAAGGCATTAAAATAGACCGTTATACTCTTTTTGGTGTTCTTGGAAGTCTTAACTTGCTAGTTTAGCTTTTGGACAATGTTTCGTTAGGTAAAGAAGCCAATAGACCAAGTTAAGTTCAAAATTGCACGAAACGTGAAAAACCCTTCTATGCATAGAATTGAGCATTCCTAAGGCATCAATGGACCGTTATACTCTATTGAGTGTTCTTAGAAGTCTTAACTTGCTAATTTAGCTTTTGGACATCGTTTCGTTTGGTAAAGAAGCCAGTAGGCCAATTTAAGTTCAAAATTGCACGAAACGTGAAAAACTTGTCTGTGCATAGAATTGAGCATTCCTAAGGCATCAAAATGGACCGTTTTACTCTATTTAGTGTTCTTCGATGTCTTATCTTGCTAGTTTAGCTTTTGGACATCGTTTTGTTAGGTAAGGAAGCCAATAGACCAAGTTTAGTTCAAAATTGCACGAAACGTGAAAAACTTGTCTATGCATAGAATTGAGCATTCCTAAGGCATCGAGATGGACCGTTATACTCTATTTAGTGTTCTTAGAAGCCTGAACTTGCTAATTTAGCTTTTGGACATCGTTTCAATTGGTAAAGAAGCCAACAGACCAAGTTAAGTTCAAAATTGCACGAAACGTGAAAAACCCTTCTATGCATAGAATTGAGCATTCCTAAGGCATCAAAAATGGACCGTTATACTCTATTGAGTGTTCTTAGAAGTCTTAACTTGCTAATTTAGCTTTTGGACATCGTTTTGTTTGGTAAAGAAGCCAGTAGGCCAATTTAAGTTCAAAATTGCACGAAACGTGAAAAACTTGTCTGTGCATAGAATTGAGGATTCCTAAGGCATCAAAATGGATCGCTATACTCTATTTAGTGTTCTTCGAAGTCTTATTTTGCTAGTTTAGCATTTGGACATCGTTTCGTTAGGTAAAGAAGCCAATAGACCAAGTTAAGTTCAGAATTGCACGAAACATGAAAAACTTGCCATGCATAGAATTGAGCATTCTAAGGCATAAAAATAGGACCGTTATACTCTTTTGTGTTCTTGGAAGTCTTAACTTGCTAGTTTAGCTTTTGGACAATGTTTCGTTAGGTAAAGAAGCCAATAGACCAAGTTAAGTTCAAAATTGCACGAAACGTGAAAAACCCTTCTATGCATAGAATTGAGCATTCCTAAGGCATCAGAATGGACCGTTATACTCTATTTAGTGTTCCTTCGAAGTCTTAACTTGCTAATTTAGCTTTTGGACACGTTTCGTTGGTAAAGAAGCCAGTAGGCCAATTTAGTTCAAAATTGCAACGAAACCGTGGAAAAACTTGTCTGTGCATAGAATTGAGCATTCCTAAGGCATCAAAATGGACCGTTTACTCTATTTAGTGTTCTTGAAGTCTTAACTTGCTAGTTTAGCTTTTGGACATCGTTTCGTTAGGTAAAGAAGCCAATAGACCAAGTTAAGTTCAAAATTGCACGAAACATGAAAAACTTGCCATGCATAGAATTGAGCATTCCTAAGGCATCAAAATGACCGTTATACTCTATTTTGGTGTTCTTGGAAGTCTTAACTTGCTAGTTTAGCTTTTGGATATCGTTTCGTTAGGTAAAGAAGCCAATAGACCAAGTTAAGTTCAAAATTGCACGAAACGTGAAAAACCCTTCTATGCATAGAATTGAGCATTCCTAAGGCATCAAAAATGGACCGTTATACTCTATTGAGTGTTCTTAGAAGTCTTAACTTGCTAGTTTAGCTTTGGACATCGTTTCGTTTGGTAAAGAAGCCAGTAGACCAAGTTAAGTTCAAAATTGCACGAAACGTGAAAAACTTGTCTGTGCATAGAATTGAGCATTCCTAAGGCATCAAAATGGACCGTTTTACTCTATTTAGTGTTCTTCGATGTCTTATCTTGCTAGTTTAGCTTTTGGACATCGTTTCGTTAGGTAAGGAAGCCAATAGACCAAGTTTAGTTCAAAATTGCACGAAACGTGAAAAACTTGTCTATGCATAGAATTGAGCATTCCTAAGGCATCAAAATGGACTGTTATAATCTATTCAGTGTTTCTTCGAATCATAACTTGCTAGGTTTAGGCTTTTGGACATCGTTTTCGTTTGGTAAAGAAGCCAATAGACCAAGTTAAGTTCAAAAATTGCACGAAACGTGAAAAACTGGTCGTATGCATAAATTGAGCATTCCTAAGGCATCAAAAATGGACCGTTATTGTTCTATTTAAGTGTTCTTAGAAGTCTTAACTTGCTAGCTTTAGCTTTTGGATATCGTTATCGTTAGGTAAAAGAAGCCAATAGACCAAGTTAAGTTCAAAAATGGCACGAAACGAGGAAAAACTTGTCCATAGCCATAGAATTGAGCATTCCTAAAGGCATCAAAATGGACCGTTATACTCTATTTAGTGTTCTTAGAAGTCTTAACTTTCTAGTTTAGCTTGTGACAAAACGTTCGTTTAGGTAAAGAAGCCAATAGACCAAGTTAAGTTCAAAATTGGCACGAAACAGTGAAAAACTTGTCTATGCATAGAATTGAGCATTCCTAAGGCATTCAAAATGAGACCGTTATACTCTTTTAGTGTTCTTTGAAGTCTTAAGTTCTAGTTTAGCTTTTGGACATGTTTCGTTAGGTAAAGAAGCCCAATAGACCAAGTTAAGTTCAAAATTGTACGAAACATGGAAAACTTGAGCTATGCATAGAATTTGAGCATTACTAAGGCATCAAAAATAGATCCGTTATACTCTATTTAGTGTTCTTTAGAAGTCACTTAACTTGCTAAGTTTAGCTTTTGGACATCGTTTCGTTAGGTAAAGAAGCCAATAGACCAAGTTAAGTTCAAAATTGCACGAAACGTGAAAAACTTGGCTGTTGCATAGAAATGAGCATTCCTAAGGTATCAAAATGGACCGTTATACTCTATTTAGTGTTCTTAGAAGTCTTATCGTGCTAGTTTAGCTTTTTGGACATCGTTTCATTAGGTAAAGAAGCCAATAGCCAAGTTAGTTCAAAATTGCAACGAAACGATGGGAAAACTTGTCTATGCATAGAATTGAGCATTTCGTAAGGCATCAAAATGGACAGTATACTCTATTTAGTGTTCTCTACAAGTCTAACTTGCTAATTTAGCTTTTGGACATCGTTTCGTTAGATACTGAAGCCAATAGACCAAGTCTAAGTTTAAACAATTACAAGAAATGTGAAAAAATTGTATATGCATGGAATTGAGCATTCCTAAGGCATCAAAGTGGACCGTTTACTCTATTTAGTGTTCTTGAAGTCTTAACTTGCTAATTAGCATTTGGACAACATTTCGTTAGATAAAGAGCCAATAGACCAAGTTAAGTTCAAAATTGCACGAAAACATGGAAAACTTGCGCCCGGCATAGAATTGAGCAGTCCTAAGGCATCAAAATAGACCGAGTATACTCTATTTAGTTTCTTAGAAGTCTTAACTTGCTAGTTTAGCTTTTGGACATCGTTTCCTTACGTAAAGAAGCCAATAGATCAAGTAAGTTCAAAATGGCACGAAACGTGAAAAACTTTGTCCATGGAAGAGAATTGAGCATTCCTAAGGCATCAAAATGGACCGTAATGCTCTATTTAGTGTTCTTAGAAGTCTTAACTTGCTAGTTTAGCTTTTGGGAAACGTTTCGTTAGGTAAAGAAACCAATAGACCAAGTTAAGTTCAAAATGGCACGAAACTTGAAAAACTTGCCATGCATAGAATTGAGCATTCCTAAGGCATCAAAATAGACCGTTATACTCTTTTTAGTGTTCTTCGAAGTCTTATCTTGCTACTTTAGATTTTGGACATCGTTTCGTTAGGTAAAGAAGCCAATAGACCAAGTTAAGTTCAAAATTGCACGAAACGTGAAAAACTTGTCTATCCATAGAATTGAGCATTCCTAAGGCATCAAAATGGACTGTTATACTCTATTTAGTGTTCTTACAAGTCTTAAGTTGCTAGTCTAGCTTTTGGACATCGTTTCGTTTGGTAAAGAAGCCAATAGACCAAGTTAAGTTCAAAATTACACGAAACGTGAAAAACTTGTCTGTGCATAGAATTCAGCATTCCTAAGGCATCAAACTAAATCGTTATACTCTACTTAGTGTTCTTCGAGAGTCTTACTTGGCTAGTTTATGCTTTTGGACATCGTTTCGTTAGGCAAGAAGCCAATAGACCAAGTTAAGTTCAAAATTGCACGAAACATGAAAAACTTGCCATGCATAGAATAGAGCATTCGTAAGGCATTAAAAGGGACCGTTATTTTCTATTTAGTGTTCTTGGAAGTCTTAACTTGCTAGTTTAGCTTTTGGACAATGTTTCGTTAGGTAAAGAAGGCAATAAACCATGTTAAGTTCAAAATTGCACGAAACGTGAAAAACTTGTCTATGCATAGAATTGAGCATTCCTAAGGCATCAAAATGGACCGTTATACTCTATTGAGTGTTCTTAGAAGTCTTGACTTGCTAATTTAGCTTTTGGACATCGTTTCGTTTGGTAAAGAAGCCAATAGACCAAGTTAAGTTAAAAATTGCACGAAACGTGAAAAAGTTGTCTGTGCATAGAATTGAGCATTCCTAAGGTATCAAAATGGACCGTTATGCACTATTTAGTGTTCTTCGATGTCTTATCTTGCTAGTTTAGCTTTTGGACATCGTTTCGTTTGGTAAAGAATCCAATAGACCAAGTTAAGTTCAAAATTGCACGAAACGTGAAAAACTTGTCGATGCATTAGAATTAGCATTCCTAAGGAATCAAAAGGGACCGTTATTTTCTATTTAGTGTTCTTAGAAGTCTTAACTTGCTAGTTAGCTTTTGGATATCGTTTCGTTAGGTAAAGAAGCCAATAGACCAAGTTAAGTTCAAAATGGCACGAAACGTGAAAAACTTGTCCATGCAAGAATTGAGCACTCCTAAGGCATCAAAATGGACCGTTATGATCTATTTAGTGTTCATTAGAAGTCGTTAAATTTCTAGTTTAGCTTTTGCAAAACGTTTCGCTACGTAAAGAGGCCAATAGACCAAGTTAAGTTCAAACTGGCACGAAACATGGAAAACCTTGCCATGCATAGAATTGAAGCATTGTCCTAGGCATTAAAAATAGACCGTTATACTCTTTTTAGTGTTCTTGGAAGTCTTAACTTGCTAGTTTAGCTTTTGGACAATGTTTCGATAGGTAAAGAAGCCAATAGACCAAGTTAAGTTCAAAATTGCACGAAACGTGAAAAACTTGTCTATGCATAGAATTCAGCATTCCTAAGGCATCAAAATAGACCGTTATACTCTATTGAGTGTTCTTAGAAGTCTTAACTTGCTAATTTAGCTTTTGGACATCGTTTCGTTTGGTAAAGAAGCCAGTAGACCAAGTTAAGTTCAAAATTGCACGAAACGTGAAAAACTTGTCTGTGCATAGAATTGAGCATTCCTAAGGCATCAAAATGGACCGTTTTACTCTATTTAGTGTTCTTCGATAGTCTTATCTTGCTAGTTTAGCTTTTGGACATCGTTTCGTTAGGTAAGGAAGCCAATAGACCAAGTTTAGTTCAAAATTGCACGAAACGTGAAAAACTTGTCTATGCATAGAATTGAGCATTCCTAAGGCATCAAAATGGACTGTTATAATCTATTCAGTGTTCTTCGTAATCATAACTTGCTAGTTTAGCTTTTGGACATCGTTTCGTTTAGGTAAAGAGGCCAATAGACCAAGTTAAGGTCAAAATGCACGAAACGTGAAAAACTTATCGATGCATAGAATTGAGCATTCCTAAAGGCAATCAAAATGGACCGTTATTTACTCTATTTAGTGTTTCTTAGAAGTCTTAACTTGCTAGTTTAGCTTTTGGAATCGTTTCGTTAGGTAAAGAAGCCAATAGACCAAGTTAAGTTCATAATGGCACGAAACTGTAAAAACTTGTCAATGCAATAGAATTGAGCAATCCTAAATCATCAAATGGACGTTATCTCTATTTAGTGTTCTTAGAAGTCTTAACTTTCTAGTTTAGCTTTTGCAAAACGTTTCGTTAGGTAAAGAAGCGAATAGACCAAGTTAAGTTCAAAATGTCAACGAAACCATGAAAAAACTTGCCATGCATAGAATTGAGCATTCCTAAGGCATTAAAATAGACCGTTATACTCTTTTTAGTGTTCTTAGAAGTCTTAACTTGCTAGTTTTAGCTTTTGGACAATGTTTGTTAGGTAAAGAAGCCAATAGACCAAGTTAAGTTCAAAATTTCACGAAACGTGAAAAACTTGTCTATGCATAGAATTGAGCATTCCTAAGGCATCAAAATGGACCGGTTATACTCTATTGAGTTGTTCTTAGAAGTCTTGACTTGCTAATTTAGCTTTTGACATCGTTTCGTTTGGTAAAGAGCCAATAGACCAAGTTAAGTTAAAAATTCCACGAAACGTGAAAAATTTGTCTGTGCATAAATTGAGCATTCCTAAGGCATCAAAATGGACCGGTTATAACTCCTATTTAGTGTTTCTTCGATGTCTTATCTTGCTAGTTTAGGCTTTTGGACAATCGTTTCGTTTGGTAAAGAATCCAATAGACCAAGTTAAGTTCAAAATTGCACGAAAGTGGAAAAACTTGTCGACTGCATAGAATTGAGCATTCCTAAGGCATCAAATAGGACCGTTATTTTCTATTTAGTGTTCTTAGAAGTCTTAACTTGCTAGTTAGCTTTTGGATATCGTTTCGTTAGGTAAGAGGCCAATAGACCAAGTTAAGTTCATAATGGCACGAAACGTGAAAACTTGTGCCATGCAAAGAATTGAGCATTCCTAAAACATCAAAATGGACACCGTTATGCTCTATTTAGTGTTCTTAGAAGTCTTAACTTTCTAGTTTTAGCTTTTGCAAAACGTTTCGTTAGGTAAAAGAAAGCCAATAGACCAAGTTAAGTTTCAAAATGCACGAAACATTGAAAAACTTGCCATGCATAGAATTGAGCATTCCTAAGACATTATAAATAGACCGTTATACTCTTTTTAGTGTTCTTGGAAGTCTTGACGTTGCTAGGTTTAGCCTTTGGACAATGTTTCGTTAGGTAAAGAAGCCCAGAGACCAAGTTCAGTTCAAATTGTACGAAACTGGAAAAATCTTGGCGCATGCATAAAATTTGAGCATTCCTAAGGCATCAAAATTAGACCGTTATACTCTATTTAGTGTTCTTAGAAAGTCTTAACTTGCTAGTTTAGCATTTGGACCTCGTTTCGTTAGGTTATAAGAAGCCAATAGACCAAGTTAAGTTCAAAATTGCACGAAACGTGAAAAACTTGGCTGTGCATAGAACTGAGCATTCTTAAGGCATCAAAATGGACCGTTATACACTATTTAGTGTTCTTCAAAGTCTTATCTTGCTAGTTTAGCTTTTGGACATCGTTTCGTTAGGTAAAGAAGCCAATAGACCAAGTTAAGTTCAAAATTGCACGAAACGTGAAAAGCTTGTCTATGCAAAGAGTTGAGCATTTCTAAAGCATCAAAATGGACAGTTATACTCTATTTAGTGTTCTTAGAAGTCTTAACTTGCTAATTTAGCTTTTGGACATCGTTTCGTTAGGATAAAGAAGCCAATAGACCAAGGTTAAGTTCACAATTGCACGAAATGTGAAAAACTTGTCTATGCATAGGAATTGAGCATTCCTAAGGCATCAAATGGACCGTTATACATCTATTTAGTGTTCTTCGGAAGTCTAACTTGCTAAGTTAGCATTTTGGACATACAGTTTCGTTAGGTAAAGAAGCAATAGACCAAAGTTAAGTTCAAAATTGCACGAAACAGTGAAAACTTGCGCACTGCATAGAATTGAGCATTCCTAAGGCATCTAAATAGGGACCTGTATTACTCTATTTAGTGTTCTTAGAAGTCTTAACTTGCTAGTTTAGCTTTTGGACATCGTTTCGTTAGGTAAAGAAGCCAATAGATCCAAGTTGAAGTTCAAAATGACACGAAACGTGAAAAACTTTTCTCATGGCAAGAATTGAGCATTCCTAAGGCATCAAAATGGACCCGTATTACTCTATTTAGTGTTCTTTCGAAGTCTTAACTTGCTAGTTTAGCTTTTGGGAAATCGTTTCGTTAGGTAAAGAAAGCCAATAGACCAAGTTAAGTTCAAAATGGCACGAAACGTGAAAAACTTGTCTATGCATAGAATTGAGCATTCCTAAGGCATTCAAAATAGGACCGTATACTCTATTTAGTGTTCTTCGAAGTCGTAATCTTGCTAGCTTTAGCTTTTGGACATCGTTTCGTTAGGTGAAGAAGGCAGATAGACCAAGTTAAGTTCAAAATTGCACGAAACGTGAAAAAACTTGTCTATGCATAGAATTGAGGATTCATAAGGCATCAAAATGGACTGTTATACTCTATTTTAGTGTTCTTACGAAGTCTTAAGTTGCTAGTTTAGCTTTTGGACATCGTTTCGTTAGGTAAAGGAAGCCAATAGACCAAGTTTAAGTTCAAAATTGCACGAAACGTGAAAAACTTGTCTATGCATAGAATTGAGCATTCCCTAAGGCAATCAAAATGGACTGTATAAATCTATTCAGTGTTCTTACGTAATCATGAACTTGCTAGTTTAGCTTTTGGACATCGTTTCGTTAGGTAAAGAAGCCAATAGACAAGTATAAGTTCAAAATTGCACGCAACAGTGAAAAACTTGTCGATGCAATAGAATTGAGCATTCCTAAGGCATCAAAATGGACCGTTATTTTTATTGAGTGTTTCTTAGAAGTCTTAACTTGCTAGTTTTAGCTTTGGATATCGTTTCGTTAGGTAAAGAAGCCAATAGACCAAGTTAAGTTTAAAATGGCACGAAACGTGAAAAACTTGTCCAATGCAAAGAATTGAGCAGATCGTAAAACATAAAAAAAATGGACCGTTTTATGCTCTATTTAGTGTTCTTAGAAGTCTTAACTTTCTAGTTTAGCTTTTGCAAAAAGTTTCGTTATGTAAAGAAGCCAATAGACCAAGTTAAGTTCAAATGGTACGAAACATGGAAAAACTTGCCATGCATAGAATTGAGCATTCCTAAGGGCATTAAAATAGAACCGTTATACTCTTTTTAGTGTTCTTGGAAGTCTTAAGCTTGCTAGTTTAGCTTTTGGACATCGTTTCGTTAGGTAAAGAAGCCAATAGACCAAGTTAAGTTCAAAATTAGCACGAAACAGTGAAAAACTTGTCTGCATGCATAGAATTCGAGCATTCCTAAGGCATCAAACTAAGATCCGTTATACTCTATTTAGTGTTCTTTCGAAGTCTTAACTGGCTAGTTTAGCTTTTGGACATCGTTTCGCTAGGTAAAAAAGCAATAGACCAAGTTAAGTTCAAAATTGCACGAAACAGTGAAAAACTTGTCCATGCATAGAATTGAGCATTCGTAAGGCATTCAAAATAGACCGTTATACTCTATTTAGTGTTCTCGGAAGTCTTAACTTGCTAGTTTAGGCTTTGGAACATCGTTTCGTTAGGTAAAAGAAGTCAATAGACCAAGTTAGTTCAAAATTGCACGAAACGTGAAAAACTTTGTATATGCATTAGAATTGAGCATTCCCTAAGGCATCAAAATGGACCGTTATACTCTATGGAGTGTTCTTAGAAGTCTTGACTTGCTAATTTAGCTTTTTGGACATCGTTTTAGTTTGGTAAAGAAGCCAATAGACCAAGTTTAAGTTAAAAATTGCACAGAAACGTGAAAAATTGTCGGTGCATAGAATTGACCATTCCTAAGGATCAAATGGACCGTTATACACTACTTAGTGTTCTTCGATAGTCTTAATCTTGCTAGTTTTAGCTTTTGGACATCGTTTCGTTTGGCAAAGAATCCAATAGACCAAGTTAAGTTCAAAATTGCACGAAACGTGAAAAAAACTTGTCGATGCACTAGAATTGAGGCATTCCTAAGGCCTCAAAAGGACCGTTATTTTCTATTTAGTGTCTTAGAAGTCTTAACTTGCTAGTTTTAGCTTTTGGATATCGTTTTCGTTAGGTAAAGAAGCCAATAGACCAGTTAAGTTCAAAATGGCACGAAACGAGAAAAACTTGTCCTATGCAAAGAATTGAGCACACCTAAGGCATCAAATGGACCGTTATGATCTATTTAGTGTTCATTAGAAGTCTTAACTTGCTAGCTTTAGCTTTTGCAGACACGTTTCGCTTAGTAAAGAAGCCAATAGACCATAGTTAAGTTCAAAATGGCACGAAACAGTGAAAAACTTGTCCATGCATAGAATTGAGCATTCCTAAGGCATCAAAATAGGACCGTTATACTCTATTTAGTGTTCTTGGAAGTCTGAACTTGCTAGTTTAGCTTTGGACATGTTTCGTTAGGTAAAGAAGCCAATAGACCAAGTTAAGTTCAAAATGGCACGAAACATGGAAAAACTTGTCCATGCATAGAATTG
Source organism: Tripterygium wilfordii (assembly GCF_013401445.1). Taxonomy (NCBI): domain Eukaryota; kingdom Viridiplantae; phylum Streptophyta; class Magnoliopsida; order Celastrales; family Celastraceae; genus Tripterygium; species Tripterygium wilfordii. The sequence goes on from NC_052253.1 coordinate 7,937,032, forward strand.
AGCATTCCTAAGGCATTCAAATGGACCGTTATACTCTATTTAGTGTTCTTGGAAGTCTTAACTTGCTAACTTAGCTTTTGGACATCCTTTCGTTTAGGTAAAGAAGCCAATAGACCAAGTTTAGTTCAAAATTGCACGAAACGTGAAAAACTTGTCCTATGCATAGAATTGAGCATTCCTAAGGCATCAAAATGTGACCGGTTATACTCTATTTCAGTGTTCTTCGTAAGTCTATAACTTGCTAGGTTTAGCTTTTGGACATCAGTTTCGTTTAGGTAAAGAAGCCAATAGACCAAGTTAAGTTCAAAATTGCACGAAACGTGAAAAACTTGTCGATGCATAGAATTGAGCATTCCTAAGGGCCATCAAATGGACCGTTATTTTCTATTTAAGTGTTCTTAGAAGTCTTAACTTGCTAGTTTAGCTTTTGGATATCGTTTCGTTAGGTAAAGAAGCCAATAGACCAAGTTAAGTTCAAAATGGCACGAAACGTGAAAAAAACTTGTCCATGCAATAGAATTGAGCATTCCTAAGGAACATCAAAATGGACCGTTATGCTCTATTTAGTGTTCTTAGAAGTCTTAAGCTTTCTAGTTTAGCTTTTGGACAATCGTTTTAGTAGGTAAAGAAGCCAATAGACCAAGTTAAGTTCAAAATGGTACGAAACGTGGAAAAACTTGCCATGCATAGAATTGAGCATTCTCTAGGGCAATAAAATAGGACCGTTATACTCTTATTTAGTGTTCTTGGAAGTCTTAAGTTGCTAGTTTAGCTTTTGGACAATGTTTCGTTAGGTAAAGAAGCCCGTAGACCAAGTTAAGTTCAAAATTGTACGAAACATGGAAAACTTGCGCATGCATAGAATTTGAGCATTCCTAAGGCATCAAAATAGACCGTTATACTCTATTTAGTGTTCTTAGAAGTCTTAACTTGCTAGTTTAGCTTTTGGACATCATTTCGTTAGGTAAAGAAGCCAATAGACCAAGTTAAGTTCAAAATTGCACGAATCGTGAAAAACTTGGCTGTGCATAGAACTGAGCATTCCTAAGGCATCAAAATGGACCGTTATACTCTATTTAGTGTTCTTCGAAGTCTTATCTTGCTAGTTTAGCTTTTGGACATCCTTTCGTTTGGTAAAGAAGCCAATAGACCAAGTTTAGTTCAAAATTGCACGAAACGTGAAAAACTTTTCTATGCATAGAATTGAGCATTCCTAAGGCATCAAAATGGACTGTTATAATCTATTCAGTGTTCTTCATAATCATAACTTGCTAGTTTAGCTTTTGGACATCATTTCGTTTGGTAAAGAAGCCAATAGACCAAGTTAAGTTCAAAATTGCACGAAACGTGAAAAACTTGTCGATGCATAGAATTGAGCATTCCTAAGGCATCAAAATGGACCGTTATTTTCTATTTAGTGTTCTTAGAAGTCTTAACTTGCTAGTTTAGCTTTTGGATATCGTTTCGTTAGGTAAAGAAGCCAATAGACCAAGTTAAGTTCAAAATGGCACGAAACGTGAAAAACTTGTCCATGCAAAGAATTGAGCATTCGTAAAACATCAAAATTGACCGTTATGCTCTATTTTGTGTTCTTAGAAGTCTTAAGTTTCTAGTTTAGCTTTTGCAAAACGTTTTGTTAGGTAAAGAAGCCAATAGACCAAGTTAAGTTCAAAATGGTACGAAACATGAAAAACTTGCCATGCATAGAATTGAGCATTCCTAGGGCAATAAAATAGACCGTTATACTCTTTTTAGTGTTCTTGGAAGTCTTAAGTTGCTAGTTGAGCTTTTGGACAACGTTTCGTTAGGTAAAGAAGCCCGTAGACCAAGTTAAGTTCAAAATTGTACGAAACATGGAAAACTTGCGCATGCATAGAATTTGAGCATTCCTAAGGCATCAAAATAGACCGATATACTCTATTTAGTGTTCTTAGAAGTCTTAACTTGCTAATTTAGCTTTTGGACATCGTTTCGTTAGATACAGAAGCCAATAGACCAAGTTAAGTTCACAATTACAAGAAATGTGAAAAACTTGTCTATGCATGGAATTGAGCATTCCTAAGGCATCAAAGTGGACCGTTATACTCTATTTAGTGTTCTTGGAAGTCTTAATCTTGCTAAATTAGCATTTGGACAACATTTCGTTAGATAAAGAAGCCAATAGACCAAGTTAAGTTCAAAATTGCACGAAACATGGAAAACTTGCGCACGCATAGAATTGAGCATTCCTAAGGCATCAAAACAGACCGATATACTCTATTTATTGTTCTTAGAAGTCTTAACTTGCTAGTTTAGCTTTTGGACATCGTTTCGTTACGTAAAGAAGCCAATAGATCAAGTTAAGTTCAAAATGGCACGAAACGTGAAAAACTTGTCCATGGAAAGAATTGAGCATTCCTAAGGCATCAAAATGGACCGTAATGCTCTATTTAGTGTTCTTAGAAGTCTTAACTTGCTAGTTTAGCTTTTGGGAAACGTTTCGTTAGGTAAAGAAACCAATAGACCAAGTTAAGTTCAAAATGGCACGAAACTTGAAAAACTTGCCATGCATAGAATTGAGCATTCCTAAGGCATCAAAATAGACTGTTATACTCTTTTTAGTGTTCTTCGAAGTCTTATCTTGCTACTTTAGCTTTTGGACGTCGTTTCGTTAGGTAAAGAAGCCAATAGACCAAGTTAAGTTCAAAATTGCACGAAACGTGAAAAACATGTATATCCATAGAATTGAGCATTCATAAGGCATCAAAATGGACTGTTATACTCTATTTAGTGTTCTTACAAGTCTTAAGTTGCTAGTTTAGCTTTTGGACATCGTTTCGTTTGGTAAAGAAGCCAATAGACCAAGTTAAGTTCAAAATTACACGAAACGTGAAAAACTTGTCTGTGCATAGAATTCAGCATTCCTAAGGCATCAAACTAAATCGTTATACTCTATTTAGTGTTCTTCGAAGTCTTATCTGGCTAGTTTTGCTTTTGGACATCGTTTCGCTAGGTAAAGAAGCCAATAGACCAAGTTAAGTTCAAAATTGCACGAAACAGTGAAAAACTTGCCATGCATAGAATTGAGCATTCGTAAGGCATCTAAAATAGACCGTTATACTCTTTTAGTGTTCTCGGAAGTCTTAAACTTGCTAGTTTAGGTTTTGGACAATGTTTTGTTAGGTAAAGAAGCCAATAGACCAAGTTAAGTTCAAAATTGCACGAATCGTGAAAAACTTGTCTATGCATAGAATTGAGCATTCCTAAGGCATCAAAATGGACCGTTATACTCTATTTAGTGTTCTTAGAAGTCTTTAACTTGCTAGTTTAGCTTTTGGACATCGTTTCGTTAGGTAAAGAAGCCAATAGACCAAGTTAAGTTCAAAATTGCACGAAACGTGAAAAAACTTGTCTATGCATAGAATTGAGCATTCCTAAGGCATCAAAATGGACCGATTTATACTCTATTTAGTGTTCTTCGAAAGTCTTAATCTTGCTAGTTTAGCTTTTGGACATCGTTTCGTTAGGTAAAGAAGCCAATAGACCAAGTTGAAGTTCAAAATTGCACGAAACATGAAAAACTTGTCATGCATAGAATTGAGGATTCCTAAGGCATTAAAATGGACCGTTATACTCTATTTAGTGTTCTTGGAAGTCTTTAACTTGCTAGTTTAGCTTTTGGACATCGTTTCGTTAGGTAAAGAAGCCAATAGACCAAGTTAAGTTCAAAATTGGCACGAAACGAGGAAAAACTTGTCTATGCATAGAATTGAGCACTTCCTAAGGCATCAAAATGGACCGTTATGACTCTATTTAGTGTTCATTAGAAGTGCTTAACTTGCTAGTTTAGCTTTTGCAGAAATCGTTCGCTTAGGTAAAGAAGCCCAATAGACCAAGTTAGTTCAAAATGGCACGAAACATGAAAAACTTGCTCTATGCATAGAATTGAGCATTCCTAAGGCATTCAAAATAGGACCGTTATACTCTCTTTAGTGTTCTTAGGAAGTCTGAACTTGCTAGTTTAGCTTTTGGACAATCGTTTCGTTAGTAAAGAAGCCAATAGACCAAGTTAAGTTCAAAATGGCACGAACATGAAAAACTTGTCCATGCATAGAATTGAGCATTCCTAAGGCATTCAAAATAGGACCGTTATACTCTATTTAGTGTTCTTGAGAAGTCTTAACTTGCCTAACTTTAGCTTTTGGACATCAGTTTCGTTAGGTAAAGAAGCCAATAGACCAAGTTAGTTCAAAATTGCACGAAACGTGAAAAACTTGTCTATGCATAGAATTGAGCATTCCTAAGGCATCAAAATGGACCTGTTATACTCTATTCAGTGTTCTTCGTAAGTCATAACTTGCTAGTTAGCTTTTTGGACAATCATTTTCGTTAGGTAAAGAAGCCAATAGACCAAGTTAAGTTCAAAATTGCACGAAACGTGAAAACTTGTCGATGCATAGAATTGAGCATTCCTAAGGCATCAAAATGGACCGTTATTTCTATTTAGTGTTCTTAGAAGTCTTAACTTGCTAGTTTAGCTTTTGGATATCGTTTCGTTAGGTAAAGAAGCCAATAGACCAAGTTAAGTTCAAAATGGCACGAAACGTAAAAAACTTGTCCATGGAAAGAATTGAGCATTCCTAAGGCATCCAAATGGACCGTAATGCTCTATTTAGTGTTCTTAGAAGTCTTAACTTGCTAGTTTAGCTTTTGGGAAACGTTTCGTTAGGTAAAGAAACCAATAGACCAAGTTAAGTTCAAAATGGCACGCAACTTGAAAAACTTGCCATGCATAGAATTGAGCATTCCTAAGGTATCAAAATAGATTGTTATACTCTTTTTAGTGTTCTTCGAAGTCTTATCTTGCTACTTTAGCTTTTGGACGTCGTTTCGTTAGGTAAAGAAGCCAATAGACCAAGTTAAGTTCAAAATTGCACGAAACGTGAAAAACTTGTATATCCATAGAATTGAGCATTCCTAAGGCATCAAAATGGACTGTTATACTCTATTTAGTGTTCTTACAAGTCTTAAGTTGCTAGTTTAGCTTTTGGACATCGTTTCGTTTGGTAAAGAAGCCAATAGACCAAGTTAAGTTCAAAATTACACGAAACGTGAAAAACTTGTCTGTGCATAGAATTCAGCATTCCTAAGGCATCAAACTAAAATCGTTTACTCTTTTAGTGTTATTCGAAGTCTTATCTGGCCTAGTTTAGCTTTTGGACATTCGTTTCGCTAGGTAAAGAAGCCATAGACCAAGTTAAGTTCAAAATTGCACGAAACATGAAAAACTTGCCATGCATAGAATTGAGCATTCGTAAGGCATTAAAATAGACCGTTAAACTCTTTTTAGTGTTCTTGGAAGTATTATCTTGCTAGTTTAGCTTTTTGACAATGTTTCGTTAGGTAAAGAAGCCAATAGACCAAGTTAAGTTCAAAATGGCACGAAACTTGAAAAACTTGTCCATGCAAAGAATTGAGCATTCCTAAAACATCAAAATGGACTGTTATGCTCTATTTAGTGTTCTTAGAAGTCTTAACTTTCTAGTTTAGCTTTTGCAAAACGTTTCGTTAGGTAAAGAAGCCAATAGACCAAGTTATGTTCAAAATGGCACGAAACATGAAAAACTTGCCTATGCATAGAATTGAGCATTCCTAAGGCATTAAAATAGACCGTTATACTCTATTTAGTGTTCTTGGAAGTCTTACGTTGCTAGTTTAGCTTTTGGACAATGTTTCGTTAGGTAAAGAAGCCAGTAGACCAAGTTAAGTTCAAAATTGTACGAAACACGTGAAAACTTGTCGCATGCATAGAATTTGAGCATTCCCTAAGGCATCAAAATAGACCGTTATACTCTATTTAGTGTTCTTAGAAGTCTTAACTTTGCTAGTTTAGCTTTTGGACAATCGTTTCGTTAGGTAAGAAGCCAATAGACCAAGTTAAGTTCAAAATTGCACGAAACGTGAGAAACTTGGCTGTGCATAGAACTGAGCATTCCTAAGGCATCAAAATGGACCGTTATACTCTATTTAGTGTTCTTCGAAGTCTTATCTTGCTAGTTTAGCTTTTGGACATCGTTTCGTTAGGCAAAGAAGCCAATAGACCAAGTTAAGTTCAAAATTGCATGAAACGTGAAAAACTTGTTTATGCATAGAATTGAGCATTTCTAAGGCATCAAAATGGACAGTTATACTCTATTCAGTGTTCTTAGAAGTCTTAACTTGCTAATTTAGCTTTTGGACATCGTTTCGTTAGATACAGAAGCCAATAGACCAAGTTAAGTTCACAATTACACGAACGTGAAAAACTTGTCTATGCATTAGAATTGAGCATTCCTAAGGCATCAAAAATGGACCGTTATACTCTATTTAGTGTTCTTGGAAGTCTTAACTTGCTAAGTTTAGCATTTGGACAACGTTTCGTTAGGTAAAAGAAGCCAATAGACCAAGTTAAGTTTCAAAATTGCACGAAACATGGAAAACTTGCGCATGCATAGAATTGAGCATTCCTAAGGCATCAAAATAGACCGTTATACTCTATTTAGTGTTCTTAGAAAGTCTTAACTTGCTAGTTTAGCTTTTGGACATCGTTTCGTTAGGTAAAGAAGCCAATAGACCAAGTTAAGTTCAAAATGGCACGAAACGTGAAAAACTTGTCATGCAGAAGAATTGAGCATTCCTAAGGCATCAAAATGGACCGTTATAATCTATTAGTGTTCTTAGAAGTCTTAACTTGCTAGTTTAGCTTTTGGACAATCGTTTCGTTTGGTAAAGAAGCCAATAGACCAAGTTAAGTTCAAAATTGCACGAAACGTGAAAAACTTGTCGATGCATAGAATTGAGCATTCCTAAGGCATCAAAATGGACCGTTATTTTCTATTTAGTGTTCTTAGAAGTCTTAACTTGCTAGTTTAGCTTTTGGATATCGTTTCGTTAGGTAAAGAAGCCAATAGACCAAGTTAAGTTCAAAATGGCACGAAACGTGAAAAACTTGTCCATGGAAAGAATTGAGCATTCCTAAGGCATCAAAATGGACCGTAATGCTCTATTTAGTGTTCTTAGAAGTCTTAACTTGCTAGTTTAGCTTTTGGGAAACGTTTCGTTAGGTAAAGAAACCAATAGACCAAGTTAAGTTCAAAATGGCACGAAACTTGAAAAACTTGCCATGCATAGAATTGAGCATTCCTAAGGTATCAAAATAGACTGTTATACTCTTTTTAGTGTTCTTCGAAGTCTTATCCTTGCTACTTTAGCTTTTGGACGTCGTTTCGTTAGGTAAAGAAGCCAATAGACCAAGTTAAGTTCAAAATTGCACGAAACGTGAAAAACTGTCATATGCCATAGAATTGAGCATTCTCTAAGCATCAAATGGACGGTTATACTCTATTTAGTGTTCTCACAAGTCTTAAGTTGCTAGTTTAGCTTTATGGACATCGTTTCGTTTGGTAAAGAAGCCAATAGACCAAGTTAAGTTCAAAATTACACGAAACTGTGAAAAAACTTGTCTCTTGCATCGAATTCAGCATTCCTAAGGCATCAAACTAAAGCGTTTTTACTCTATTTAGTGTTCGTCGAAGTCTTACTCTGGCTAGTTTAGCTTTTGGACATCGTTTCGCTTAGGTAAAGAAGCCAATAGACCAAGTTAAGTTCAAAATTGCAGAAACATGAAAACTTGCATGCATAGAATTGAGCATTTCGTAAGGCATAAAATAGGACCGTTAACTCTTTTAGTGTTCTTGGAAGTATTATCTTGCTAGTTTAGCTTTTTGACAATGTTTCGTCAGGTAAAGAAGCCAATAGACCAAGTTAAGTTCAAAATTGCACGAAACGTGAAAAACTTGTCTATGCATAGAATTGAGCATTCCTAAGGCATCAAAATGGAGCGTTATACTCTATTGAGTGTTCTTTGAAGTCTTAACTTGCTAATTTAGCTTTTGGACATCGTTTCATTTGGTAAAGAAGCTAGTAGACCAAGTTAAGTTCAAAATTGCACGAAACGTGAAAAACTTTTCTGTGCATAGAATTGAGCATTCCTAAGGCATCAAAATGGACCGTTTTACTCTATTTAGTGTTCTTCGATCTCTTATCTTGCTAGTTTAGCTTTTGGACATCGTTTCGTTTGGTAAGGAAGCCAATAGACCAAGTTTAGTTCAAAATTGCAAGAAACGTGAAAAACTTGTCGATGCATAGAATTGAGCATTCCTAAGGCATCAAAAGGGACTGTTATAATCTATTCAGTGTGCTTCGTAATCATAACTTGCTAGTTTAGCTTTTGGACATCGTTTCGTTTGGTAACGAAGCCAATAGACCAAGTTAAGTTCAAAATTACACGAAACGTGAAAAACTTGTCGATGCATAGAATTGAGCATTCCTAAGGCATCAAAATGGACCGTTATTTTCTATTTAGTGTTCTTAGAAATCTTAACTTGCTAGTTTAGCTTTTGGATATCGTTTCGTTAGGTAAAGAAGCCAATAGACCAAGTTAAGTTCAAAATGGCACGAAACTTGAAAAACTTGTCCATGCAAAGAATTGAGCATTCCTAAAACATCAAAATGGACTGTTATGCTCTATTTAGTGTTCTTAGAAGTCATAACTTTCTAGTTTAGCTTTTGCAAAACGTTTCGTTAGGTAAAGAAGCCAATAGACCAAGTTATGTTCAAAATGGCACGAAACATGAAAAACTTGCCATGCATAGAATTGAGCATTCCTAAGGCATTAAAATAGACCGTTATACTCTTTTTAGTGTTCTTGGAAGTCTTAAGTTGCTAGTTTAGCTTTTGGACAATGTTTCGTTAGGTAAAGAAGCCCGTAGACCAAGTTAAGTTCAAAATTGTACGAAACATGGAAAACTTGCGCATGCATAGAACTTGAGCATTCCTAAGGCATCAAAATAGACCGTTATACTCTATTTAGTGTTCTTAGAAGTCTTAACTTGCTAGTTTAGCTTTTGGACATCGTTTCGTTAGGTAAAGAAGCCAATAGACCAAGTTAAGTTCAAAATTGCACGAAACGTGAGAAACTTGGCTGTGCATAGAACTGAGCATTCCTAAGGCATCAAAATGGACCGTTATACTCTATTTAGTGTTCTTCGAAGTCCTTAATCTTGCTAGTTAGCTTTTGGGACATCGTTTCGTTAGGTAAAGAAGCCAATAGACCAAGTTAAGTTCAAAATTGCACTGAAACGTGAAAAACTTGTTTATGCATAGAATTGAGCATTTCCTAAGGCATCAAAATGGACCGTTATACTCTATTCAGTGTTCTTAGAAGTCCTTAACTTGCTAAGTTTTAGCTTTTGGACATCGTTTCGTTAGATACAGAAGCCAATAGACCAAGTTAAGTTCACAATTACAAGAAATGTGAAAAAACTTGTCTATGCATGGAATTTGAGCATTCCTAAGGCATTCAAAGTGGACCGTTATATACTCTATTTAGTGTTCTTGGAAGTCTTAACTTGCTAATTAGCATTGGACAACATTTCGTTAGATAAAGAAGCCAATAGACCAACTTAAGTTCAAAATTGGCACGAAACATGGAAAACTTGCGCATCGCATAGAATTGAGCATTCCTAAGGCATCAAAATAGGACCGATATACTCTATTTAGTGTTCTTTAGAAGTCTTAACTTTCTAGTTTAGCTTTGGACATCGTTTCGTTACGTAAAGAAGCCAATAGATCAAGTTAAGTTCAAAATGGCACGAAACGTGAAAAACTTGTCCATGGAAAGAATTGAGCATTCCTAAGGCATCAAAATGGACCGTTAATGCTCTATTTAGTGTTCTTAGAAGTCTTAACATGCTAGTTTAGCTTTTGGGAACACGTTCGTTAGGTAAAGAATCAAATAGACCAAGTTAAGTTCAAAATGGCACGAAACGTTGAAAAACTTGTCTATGCATTAGAATTGATCATTCCTAAGGCATCAAAATAGGACCGTTATACTCTATTTTAGTGTTCTTCGAAGTCTTAATCTTGCTACTTTAGCTTTGGACATCGTTTCGTTAGGTAAAGAAGCCAATAGACCAAAGTTAAGTTCAAATTACACGAAACCGTGAAAAACTTGTCTAGTGCATAGGAATTCGAGCATTCCTAAGGCATCAAAACTAGACGTTATACTCTATTTAGTGTTCTTGGAAGTCTTAACATTGCTAAGTTAGCATTTTGGACATCAGTTTCGTTAGGATAAAGAAGCCAATAGACCAAGTTAAGTTCAAAATTGCACGAAACATGGAAAACTTGCGCATGCATAGAATTGAAGCATTCCTAAGGCATCAAAACAGACCGTATATACTCTATTTAGTGTTCTTAGAAGTCTTAACTTGCTAGTTTAGCTTTCGGACATCGTTTCGTTACGTAAAGAAGCCAATAGATCCAAGTTAAGTTCAAAATGGCACGAAACGTGAAAAACTTGTCCATGGAAAGAATTGAGCATATCCTAAGGCATCAAAATGGACCGTAATGCTCTATTTAGTGTTCTTAGAAGTCTTAACTTGCTAGTTTAGCTTTTGGAAACGTTTCGTTAGGTAAAGAAACCAATAGACCAAGTTAAGTTCAAAAATGGCAACGAAACTGTGAAAAACTTGCAATGCATAGAAATTGAGCATTCCTAAGGCATCAAAATAGGACTGTTATACTCTTTAGTGTTCTTCGAAGTCTTAGTCTTTGCTACTTTAGCTTTTGGACATCGTTTCGTTTGGTAAAGAAGCCAATAGACCAAGTTAAGTTCAAAATTACACGAAACGTGAAAAACTTGTCTGTGCATAGAATTCAGCATTCCTAAGGCATCAAACTAAATCGTTTTACTCTATTTAGTGTTCTTCGAAGTCTTATCTGGCTAGTTTAGCTTTTGGACATCGTTTCGCTAGGTAAAGAAGCCAATAGACCAAGTTAAGTTCAAAATTGCACGAAACATGAAAAACTTGCCATGCATAGAATTGAGCATTCGTAAGGCATTAAAATAGACCGTTATACTCTTTTTAGTGTTCTTGGAAGTGTTATCTTGCTAGTTTAGCTTTTGGACAATGTTTCGTTAGGTAAAGAAGCCAATAGACCAAGTTAAGTTCAAAATTGCACGAAACGTGAAAAACTTGTCTATGCATAGAATTGAGCATTCCTAAGGCATCAAAATGGACCGTTATACTCTATTGAGTGTTCTTAGAAGTCTTAACTTGCTAATTTATCTTTTGGACATCGTTTCATTTGGTAAAGAAGCTAGTAGACCATGTTAAGTTCAAAATTGCACGAAACGTGAAAAACATGTCTGTGCATAGAATTGAGCATTCCTAAGGCATCAAAATGGACCGTTTTACTCTATTTAGTGTTCTTCGATCTCTTATCTTGCTAGTTTAGCTTTTGGACATCGTTTCATTTGGTAAGGAAGCCAATAGACCAAGTTAAGTTCAAAATTGCATGAAACGTCAAAAACTTGTCTATGCATAGAATTGAGCATTTCTAAGGCATCAAAATGGACAGTTATACTCTATTCAGTGTTCTTAGAAGTCTTAACTTGCTAATTTAGCTTTTGGACATCGTTTCGTTATATACAGAAGCCAATAGACCAAGTTAAGTTCACAATTACAAGAAATGTGAAAAACTTGTCTATGCATGGAATTGAGCATTCCTAAGGCATCAAGTGGACCGTTATACTCTATTTAGTGTTCTTGGAAGTCTTAACTTGCTAAATTAGCATTTGGACAACATTTCGTTAGATAAAGAAGCCAATAGACCAACTTAAGTTCAAAATTGCACGAAACATGGAAAACTTGCGCACGCATAGAATTGAGCATTCCTAAGGCATCAAAATAGACCGATATACTCTATTTAGTGTTCTTAGAAGTCTTAACTTGCTAGTTTAGCTTTTGGACATCGTTTCGTTACGTAAAGAAGCCAATAGATCATGTTAAGTTCAAAATGGCACGAAACGTAAAAAACTTGTCCATGGAAAGAATTGAGCATTCCTAAGGCATCAAAATGGACCGTAATGCTCTATTTAGTGTTCTTAGAAGTCTTAAATTGCTAGTTTAGCTTTTGGGAAACGTTTCGTTAGGTAAAGAAACCAATAGACCAAGTTAAGTTCAAAATGGCACGAAACTTGAAAAACTTGCCATGCATAGAATTGATCATTCCTAATGCATCAAAATAGACTGTTATACTCTTTTTAGTGTTCTTCGGAGTCTTATCTTGCTACTTTAGCTTTTTGACATCGTTTCGTTAGGTAAAGAAGCCAATAGACAAAGTTAAGTTCAAAATTACACGAAACGTGAAAAACTTGTCTGTGCATAGAATTCAGCATTCCTAAGGCATCAAACTAAATCGTTATACTCTATTTAGTGTTTTTCGAAGTCTTATCTGCTAGTTTAGCTTTTGGACATCGTTTCGCTAGGTAAAGAAGCCAATAGACCAAGTTAAGTTCACAAATTGCACGAAACATGAAAAACTTGTCCATGGCATAGAATTGAGCATTCCTAAGGCATCAAAATAGACCTTTATACTCTATTTAGTGTTCTTGGAAGTCTTAACTTGCTAGTTTAGCTTTTGGACAATCGTTTCGTTAGGTAAAGAAGCCAATAGACCAAGTTAAGTTCAAAATGGCACGAAACGTGAAAAACTTGCTCATGCCATAGAATTGAGCATTCCTAAGGCATCAAAATGGACTGTTATACTCTATTTAGTGTTCTTACGAAGTCTTAAGTTGCTAGCTTTAGCTTTGGACATCGTTTCGTTAGGTAAAGAAGCCAATAGACCAAGTTAAGTTCAAAATTACACGAAACGTGAAAAACTTGTCTGTGCATAGAATTGCAGCATTCTAAGGCATCAAACTGAATCGTTATACTCTATTTAGTGTTCTTCGAAGTCTTATCTGGCTAGTTTAGCTTTTGGACATCGTTTCGCTAGGTAAGAAGCCAATAGACCAAGTTAAGTTCAAAATTGCACGAAACATGAAAAACTTGCCATGCATAGAATTGAGCATTCCTAAGGCATTAAAATAGGACCGTTATACTCTATTTTAGTGTTCTTGAAAGTCTTAAACTTGCTAGTTTAGCTTTTGGACAATGTTTCGTTAGGTAAAGAAGCCAATAGACCAAGTTAAGTTCAAAATTGCACGAAACGTGAAAAACTTGTCTATGCATAGAATTGAGCATTCCTAAGGCATCAAAATGGACCGTTATACTCCTATTTAGTGTTCTTAGAAGTCTTAACTTGCTAGTTTAGCTTTTGGACATCGTTTCGTTGGTAAAGAAGCCAATAGACCAAGTTAAGTTCAAAATTGCACGAAACGTGAAAAACTTGTCGATGCATAGAATTGAGCATTCCTATAGGCATCAAAATGACCGTTATACTCTATTTAGTGTTCTTCGAAGTCTTAATCTTGCTAGTTTAGCTTTTGGACATCGTTTCGTTTAGGTAAAGAAGCCAATAGACCAAGTTTAAGTTCAAATTGCACGAAACGTGAAAAACTTGTCTATGCATAGAATTGAGCATTCCTAAGGCATCAAAATGGACCGTTATATTCTATTTAGTGTTCTTAGAAGTCTTAACTTGCTAGTTTAGCTTTTGGATATCGTTTCGTTAGGTAAAGAAGCCAATAGACCAAGTTAAGTTCAAAATGGCACGAAACGTGAAAAACTTGTCCATGCATAGAATTGAGCATCTCTAAGGCATCAAAATGGACCGTATGAATCTATTTAGTGTTCTAGAAGTGTTAACTTTCTAGTTTAGTCTTTTGGCAAACGTTTCGCTTAGGTAAAGAAGCCAATAGGACCAAGTTAAGTTCAAAATGGCACGAAACGTAAAAAACTGTCCATGCATAGAATTGAGCATTCCTAAGGCATTCAAAAGGAGACCGTTATACTCTATTTAGTGTTCTTGGAAGTCTTAACTTGCTAGTTTAGCTTTTGGACAATCGTTTTCGTTAGTAAAGAAGCCAATAGACCAAGTTAAGTTTCAAATTGCACGAAACGTGAAAAAACTTGTCTATGCATAGAATTGAGCATTCCTAAGGCATCAAAATGGACCGTTATACTCTATTGAGTGTTCTTAGAAGTCTTGACTTTCTAATTTAGCTTTTGCGACATCGTTTCGTTAGGCAAAGAAGCCAATAGACCAAGTTAAGTTCAAAGTGCACGAAACGTGAAAAACTTGGCTAGTGCATAGAATTGAGCATTCCTAAGGCACCAAAATGGAACATTATACTCTATTTAGTGTTCTTCGAAGTCTTATCTTGCTAGTTTACTTTTGGACATCGTTTCGTTAGGTAAAGAAGCCATAGACCAAGTTAAGTTCAAATTGCACGAAACGTGAAAAACTTGTCTATGCATAGAATTGAGCATTTCTAAGCATCAAAATGGACCAGTTATACTCTAATTTAGTGTTCTTAGAAGTCTTAACTTGCTAATTTAGCTTTTGGACATCGTTTCGTTAGGTACAGAAGCCAATAGACCAAGTTAAGTTCACAATTGCACGAAACATGGAAAACTTGCGCATGCATAGAATTGAGCATTCCTAAGGCATCAAAATAGACCGATATACTCTATTTAGTGTTCTTAGAAGTCTTAACTTGCTAGTTTAGCTTTTGGACATCGTTTCGTTAGGTAAAGAAGCCAATAGACCAAGTGAGGTTCAAAATTGCATGAAACGTGAAAAACTTGTCGACGGAAAGAATTGAGCATTCTTAAGGCCTCAAAATGGACCGTTATGCTCTATTTAGTTTTATTATAAGTCTTAACTTGCTCGTTTAGCTTTTGGGAAACGTTTCGTTAGGTAAAGAAGCCAATAGACCAAGTTAAGTTCAAAATGGCACGAAACAAGAAAAACTTGCCATGCATAGAATTGAGCATTCCTAAGGCATCAAAATAGACCGCTATACTCTTTTTAGTGTTCTTGGAAGTCTTAACTTTCCAGTTTAGCTTTTGGACAATGTTTCGTTAGGTAAAGAAGCCAATAGACCAAGTTAAGTTCAAAATTGCACGAAACATGGAAAACTATTGCATGCATAGAATTGAGCATTCCTAAGGCATCAAAATAGACCGTTATACTCTATTTAGTGTTGTTAGAAGTCTTAAATTGCTAGTTTAGCATTTGGACATCGTTTTGTTAGGTAAAGAAGCCAATAGACCAAGTTAAGTTCAAAATTGCACGAAACGTGAAAAAGTTGTCTGTGCATAGAATTGACCATTCCTAAGGTATCAAAATGGACCGTTATACTCTATTTAGTGTTCTTCAAAGTCTTATCTTGCTACTTTAGCTTTTGGACATCGTTTTGTTAGGTAAAGAAGCCAATAGACCAAGTTAAGTTCAAAATTGCACGAAACATGAAAAACTTGTCTATCCATAGAATTGAGCATTCCTAAGGCATCAAAATGGACCGTTATACCCTATTTAGTGTTCTTACAAGTCTTAAGTTGCTAGTTTAGCTTTTGGACATCGTTTCGTTTTGGTAAAGAAGCCAATAGACCAAGTTAAGTTCAAAATTGCACGAAACGTGAAAAACTTGTCTGTGCATAGAATTCAGCATTCCTAAGGCATCAATATGGATCGTTATACTCTATTTAGTGTTCTTCGAAGTCTTATCTTGCTAGTTTAGCTTTTGGACATCGTTTCGTTAGGTAAAGAAGCCAATAGACCAAGTTAAGTTCAAAATTGCACAAAACATGAAAAACTTATCTATGCATAGAATTGAGCATTACTAAGGCATCAAAATGGACCGTTATACTCTATTTAGTGTTCTTCGAAGTATTATCTTGCTAGTTGAGCTTTTGGACATCGTTTCGTTAGGTAAAGGAGCCAATAGATCAAGTTAAGTTGAAAATTGCACGAAACGTGAAAAACTTTTGTATGCATAGAATTGAGCATTCCTAAGGCATCAAAATGGACCGTTATGCTCTATTTAATGTTCTTAGAAGTCTTAACTTGCTAGTTTAGCTTTTGGACAACGTTTCGTGAGGTAAAGAAGCCAATAGACCAAGTTAAGTTCAAAATTGCACGAAACATGGAAAACTTACGCATGCATAGAATTGAGTATTACTAAGGCATCAAAATAGACCGTTATACTCTATTTAGTGTTCTTAGAAGTCTTAACTTGCTAGTTTAGCTTTTGGACATCGTTTCGTTAGGTAAAGAAGCCAATAGACCAAGTTAAGTTCAAAATGGCACGAAACGTGAAAAACTTGTCCATGTATAGAATTGAGCATTCCTAAGGCATCAAAATCGACCGTTATGCTCTATTTAGTGTTCTTAGAAGTCTTAACTTGCTAGTTTAGCTTTTGGACAACGTTTCGTTAGGTAAAGAAGCCAATAGACCAAGTTAGGCTCAAAATTGCACGAAACGTGAAAGACTTGTCTATGCATGGAATTGAGCATTCCTAAGGCAACAAAATGGACCGTTATACTCTATTTAGGTTCTTAGAAGTCTTAACTTGGCTAGTTTAGCTTTTGGACAACGTTTCGTTAGGCAAAGATGCCAATAGACCAAGTTAAGTTCAAAATGACACGAAACTTGAAACACTTGCCATGCATAGAATTGAGCATTCCTAAGGAATCAAAATAGACCGTTATACTCTTTTTAGTGTTCTTGGAAGTCTTAACTTGCTAGTTTAGCCTTTGGACATCGTTTCGTTAGGTAAACAAGCCAATAGACCAAGTTAAGTTCAAAATGGCACGAAACATGAAAAACTTGCCATGCATAGAATTGAGCATTCCTAAGGCATTAAAATAGACTATTATACTCTTTTTAGTGTTCTTGGAAGTCTTAACTTGCTAGTTTAGCTTTTGGACAATGTTTCGTTAGGTAAAGAAGCCAATAGACCAAGTTAAGTTCAAAATTGCACGAAACAAGGAAAACTTACGCATGCATAGAATTGAGCATTACTAAGGCATCAAAATAGACCGTTATACTCTATTTAGTGTTCTTAGAAGTCTTAACTTGCTAGTTTAGCTTTTGGACATCGTTTCGTTAGGTAAAGAAGCCAATAGACCAAGTTAAGTTCCAAATGGCACGAAACGTGAAAAACTTGTCCATGCATAGAATTGAGCATTCCTAAGGCATCAAAATCGACCCTTATGCTCTATTTAGTGTTCTTAGAAGTCTTAACTTGCTAGTTTAGCTTTTGGACAACGTTTCGTTAGGTAAAGAAGCCAATAGACCAAGTTAGGCTCAAAATTGCACGAAACGTGAAAGACTTGTCTATGCATGGAATTGAGCATTCCTAAGGCAACAAAATGGACCGTTATACTCTATTTAGTGTTCTTAGAAGTCTTAACTTGCTAGTTTAGCTTTTGGACAACGTTTCGTTAGGCAAAGATGCCAATAGACCAAGTTAAGTTCAAAATGACACGAAACTTGAAACACTTGCCATGCATAGAATTGAGCATTCCTAAGGAATCAAAATAGACCGTTATACTCTTTTTAGTGTTCTTGGAAGTCTTAACTTGCTAGTTTAGCCTTTGGACATCGTTTCGTTAGGTAAAGAAGCCAATAGACCAAGTTAGGCTCAAAATTGCACGAAACGTGAAAGACTTGTCTATGCATGGAATTGAGCATTCCTAAGGCAACAAAATGGACCGTTATACTCTATTTAGTGTTCTTAGAAGACTTAACTTGCTAGTTTAGCTTTTGGACAACGTTTCGTTAGGCAAAGATGCCAATAGACCAAGTTAAGTTCAAAATGACACGAAACTTGAAACACTTGCCATGCATAGAATTGAGCATTCCTAAGGAATCAAAATAGACCGTTATACTCTTTTTAGTGTTCTTGGAAGTCTTAACTTGCTAGTTTAGCTTTTGGACAATGTTTCGTTAGGTAAAGAAGCCAATAGACCAAGTTAAGTTCAAAATTGCACGAAACATGAAAAACTTATCTATGCATAGAATTGAGCATTACTAAGGCATCAAAATGGACCGTTATACTCTATTTAGTGTTCTTCGAAGTATTATCTTGCTAGTTGAGCTTTTGGACATCGTTTCGTTAGGTAAAGGAGCCAATAGATCAAGTTAAGTTCAAAATTGCACGAAACGTGAAAAACTTGTGTATGCATAGAATTGAGCATTCCTAAGGCATCAAAATGGACCGTTATGCTCTATTTAATGTTCTTAGAAGTCTTAACTTGCTAGTTTAGCTTTTGGACAACGTTTCGTGAGGTAAAGAAGCCAATAGACCAAGTTAAGTTCAAAATTGCACGAAACATGGAAAACTTACGCATGCATAGAATTGAGCATTACTAAGGCATCAAAATAGACCGTTATACTCTATTTAGTGTTCTTAGAAGTCTTAACTTGCTAGTTTAGCTTTTGGACATCGTTTCGTTAGGTAAAGAAGCCAGTAGACCAAGTCAAGTTCAAAATGGCACGAAACGTGGAAAACTTGTCCATGCATAGAATTGAGTATTCCTAAGGCATCAAAATCGACCGTTATGCTCTATTTAGTGTTCTTAGAAGTCTTAACTTGCTAGTTTAGCTTTTGGACAACGTTTCGTTAGATAAAGAAGCCAATAGACCAAGTTAGGCTCAAAATTGCACGAAACGTGAAAGAGTTGTCTATGCATGGAATTGAGCATTCGTAAGGCAACAAAATGGACCGTTATACTCTATTTAGTGTTCTTAGAAGTCTTAACTTGCTAGTTTAGCTTTTGGACAACGTTTCGTTAGGCAAAGATGCCAATAGACCAAGTTAAGTTCAAAATGACACGAAACCTGAAACACTTGCCATGCATAGAATTGAGCATTCCTAAGGAATCAAAATAGACCGTTATACTCTTTTTAGTGTTCTTGGAAGTCTTAACTTGCTAGTTTAGCTTTTGGACATCGTTTCGTTAGGTAAACAAGCCAATAGACCAAGTTAAGTTCAAAATGGCATGAAACATGAAAAACTTGCCATGCATAGAATTGAGCATTCCTAAGGCATTAAAATAGACTGTTATACTCTTTTTAGTGTTCTTGGAAGTCTTAACTTGCTAGTTTAGCTTTTGGACAATGTTTCGTTAGGTAAAGAAGCCAATAGACCAAGTTAAGTTCAAAATTGCACGAAACGTGAAAAACTTGTCTATGCATAGAATTGAGCATTCCTTAGGCATCAAAATGGACCGTTTTACTCTATTTAGTGTTCTTCGATGTCTCATCTTGCTAGTTTAGCTTTTGGACATCGTTTCGTTAGGTAAGGAAGCCAATAGACCAAGTTTAGTTCAAAATTGCACAAAACGTGAAAAACTTGTCGATGCATAGAATTGAGCATTCCTAAGGCATCAAAATGGACCGTTATTTTCTATTTAGTGTTCTTAGAAATCTTAACTTGCTAGTTTAGCTTTTGGATATCGTTTCGTTAGGTAAAGAAGCCAATAGACCAAGTTAAGTTCAAAATGGCACGAAACGTGAAAAACTTGTCCATGCAAAGAATTGAGCATTCCTAAAACATCAAAAATGGACCGTTATGCTCTATTTAGTGTTCTTAGAAGTCTTAACTTTCTAGTTTAGCTTTTGCAAAACGTTTCGTTAGGTAAAGAAGCCAATAGACCAAGTTAAGTTCAAAATGGCACGAAACATGAAAAACTTGCCATGCATAGAATTGAGCATTCCTAAGGCATTAAAATAGACCGTTATACTCTTTTTAGTGTTCTTGGAAGTATTAAGTTGCTAGTTTAGCTTTTGGACAATGTTTCGTTAGGTAAAGAAGCCCGTAGACCAAGTTAAGTTCAAAATTGTACGAAACACGGAAAACTTGCGCATGCATAGAATTTGAGCATTCCTAAGGCATCAAAATAGACCGTTATACTCTATTTAGTGTTCTTAGAAGTCTTAACTTGCTAGTTTAGCTTTTGGACATCGTTTCGTTAGGTAAAGAAGCCAATAGACCAAGTTAAGTTCAAAATTGCACGAAACGTGAGAAACTTGGCTGTGCATAGAACTGAGCATTCCTAAGGCATCAAAATGGACCGTTATACTATATTTAGTGTTCTTCAAAGTCTTATCTTGCTAGTTTAGCTTTTGGACATCGTTTCGTTAGGTAAAGAAGCCAATAGGCCAAGTTAAGTTCAAAATTGCACGAAACGTGAAACACTTGTCTATGCATAGAATTGAGCATTTCTAAGGCATCAAAATGGATAGTTATACTCTATTTAGTGTTCTTAGAAGTCTTAACTTGCTAATTTAGCTTTTGGACATCGTTTCGTTAGATACAGAAGCCAATAGACCAAGTTAAGTTCACAATTACAAGAAATGTGAAAAACTTGTCTATGCATGGAATTGAGCATTCCTAAGGCATCAAAGTGGACCGTTATACTCTATCTAGTGTTCTTGGAAGTCTTAACTTGCTAAATTAGCATTTGGACAACATTTCGTTAGATAAAGAAGCCAATAGACCAAGTTAAGTTCAAAATTGCACGAAACATGGAAAACTTGCGCACGCATAGAATTGAGCATTCCTAAGGCATCAAAATAGACTGATATACTCTATTTAGTGTTCTTAGAAGTCTTAAATTTCTAGTTTAGCTTTTGGACATCGTTTCGTTACGTAAAGAAGCCAATAGATCAAGTTAAGTTCAAAATGGCACGAAACGTGAAAAACTTGTCCATGGAAAGAATTGAGCATTCCTAAGGCATCAAAATGGAGTGTAATGCTCTATTTAGTGTTCTTAGAAGTCTTAACTTGCTAGTTTAGCTTTTGGGAAACGTTTCGTTAGGTAAACAAACCAATAGACCAAGTTAAGTTCAAAATGGCACGAAACTTGAAAAACTTGCCATGCATAGAATTGAGCATTCCTAAGGCATCAAAATAGACTGTTATACTCTTTTTAGTGTTCTTCGAAGTCTTATCTTGCTACTTTAGCTTTTGGACATCGTTTCGTTAGGTAAAGAAGCCAATAGACCAAGTTAAGTTCAAAATTACACGAAACGTGAAAAACTTGTCTGTGCATAGAATTCAGCATTCCTAAGGCATCAAACTAAATCGTTATACTCTATTTAGTGTTCTTCGAAGTCTTATCTGGCTAGTTTAGCTTTTGGACATCGTTTCGCTAGGTAAAGAAGCCAATAGACCAAGTTAAGTTCAAAATTGCACGAAACATGAAAAACTTGCCATGCATAGAATTGAGCATTCCTAAGGCATTAAAATAGACCGTTATACTCTTTTTAGTGTTCTTTGAAGTCTTAACTTGCTAGTTTAGCTTTTGGACAATGTTTCGTTAGGTAAAGAAGCCAATAGACCAAGTCAAGTTCAAAGTTGCACGAAACGTGAAAAACATGTCTATCCATAGAATTGAGCATTCCTAAGGCATCAAAATGGGCTGTTATACTCTATTTAGTGTTCTTACAAGTCTTAAGTTGCTAGTTTAGCTTTTGGACATCGTTTCGTTTGGTAAAGAAGCCAATAGACCAAGTTAAGTTCAAAATTACACGAAACGTGAAAAACTTGTCTGTGCATAGAATTCAGCATTCCTTAGGCACCAAACTAAATCGTTATACTCTATTTAGTGTTCTTCGAAGTCTTATCTGGCTAGATTAGCTTTTGGACATCGTTTCGCTAGGTAAAGAAGCCAATAGACCAAGTTAAGTTCAAAATTGCACGAAACGTGAAAAACTTGTCTATGCATAGAATTGAGCATTCCTAAGGCATCAAAATGGACCGTTATACTCTATTGAGTGTTCTTAGAAGTCTTGACTTGCTAATTTAGCTTTTGGACATCGTTTCGTTTGGTAAAGAAGCCAATAGACCAAGTTAAGTTAAAAATTGCACGAAATGTGAAAAACTTGTCGATGCATAGAATTGAGCATTCCTAAGGCATCAAAATGGACGATACACTATTTAGTGTTCTTCGATGTCTTATCTTGCTAGTTTAGCTTTTGGACATCGTTTCGTTTGGTAAAGAATCGAATAGACCAAGTTAAGTTCAAAATTGCACGAAACGTGAAAAACTTGTCGATGCATAGAATTGAGCATTCCTAAGGCATCAAAAGGGACCGTTATTTTCTATTTAGTGTTCTTAGAAGACTTAACTTGCTATTTTAGCTTTTGGATATCGTTTCGTTAGGTAAAGAAGCCAATAGACCAAGTTAAGTTCAAAATGGCACGAAACGTGAAAAACTTGTCCATGCAAAGAATTGAGCACTCCTAAGGCATCAAAATGGACCGTTATGATCTATTTAGTGTTCATAGAAGTGTTAACTTTCTAGTTTAGCTTTTGCAAAACGTTTCGCTAGGTAAAGAAGCCAATAGACCAAGTTAAGTTCAAAATGGCACGAAACATGAAAAACTTGCCATGCATAGAATTGAGCATTCCTAAGGCATTAAAATAGACCGTTATACTCTTTTTAGTGTTCTTGGAAGTCTTAACTTGCTAGTTTAGCTTTTGGACAATGTTTCGTTAGGTAAAGAAGCCAATAGACCAAGTTAAGTTCAAAATTGCACGAAACGTGAAAAACTTGTCTATGCATAGAATTGAGCATTTCTAAGGCATCAAAATGGACAGTTATACACTATTTAGTGTTCTTAGAAGTCTTCACTTGCTAATTTAGCTTTTGGACATCGTTTCGTTAGGTACAGAAGCCAATAGACCAAGTTAAGTTCACAATTGCACGAAACATGGAAAACTTGCGCATGCATAGAAGTGAGCATTCCTAAGGCATCAAAATAGACCGATATACTCTATTTAGTGTTCTTAGAAGTCTTAACTTGCTAGTTTAGCTTTTGGACATCGTTTCGTTAGGTAAAGAAGCCAATAGACCAAGTGAGGTTCAAAATTGCATGAAACGTGAAAAACTTGTCGACGGAAAGAATTGAGCATTCTCAAGGCCTCAAAATGGACCGTTATGCTCTATTTAGTGTTATTAGAAGTCTTAACTTGCTAGTTTAGCTTTTGGGAAACGTTTCGTTAGGTAAAGAAGCCAATAGACCAAGTTAAGTTCAAAATGGCACGAAACAAGAAAAACTTGCCATGCATAGAATTGAGCAATCCTAAGGCATCAAAATAGACCGTTATACTATTTTTAGTGTTCTTGGAAGTCTTAACTTTCCAGTTTAGCTTTTGGACAATGTTTCGTTAGGTAAAGAAGCCAATAGACCAAGTTAAGTTCAAAATTGCACGAAACATGGAAAACTATCGCATGCATAGAATTGAGCATTCCTAAGGCATCGAAATAGACCGTTATACTCTATTTAGTGTTGTTAGAAGTCTTAAATTGCTAGTTTAGCATTTGGACATCGTTTTGTTAGGTAGAGAAGCCAATAGACCAAGTTAAGTTCAAAATTGCACGAAACGTGAAAAAGTTGTCTGTGCATAGAATTGACCATTCCTAAGGCATCAAAATGGACCGTTATACTCTATTTAGTGTTCTTCGAAGTCTTATCTTGCTACTTTAGCTTTTGGACATCGTTTCGTTAGGTAAAGAAGCCAATAGACCAAGTTAAGTTCAAAATTGCACGAAACATGAAAAGCTTGTCTATCCATAGAATTGAGCATTCCTAAGGCATCAAAATGGACCGTTATACTCTATTGAGTGTTCTTAGAAGTCTTGACTTGCTAATTTAGCTTTTGGACATCGTTTTGTTTGGTAAAGAAGCCAATAGACCAAGTTAAGTTAAAAATTGCACGAAACGTGAAAAACTTGTCGATGCATAGAATTGAGCATTCCTAAGGCATCAAAATGGACCGTTATACACTATTTAGTGTTCTTCGATGTCTTATCTTGCTAGTTTAGATTTTGGACATCGTTTCGTTTGGTAAAGAATCGAATAGACCAAGTTAAGTTCAAAATTGCACGAAACGTGAAAAACTTGTCGATGCATAGAATTGAGCATTCCTAAGGCATCAAAAGGGACCGTTATTTTCTATTTAGTGTTCTTAGAAGACTTAACTTGCTAGTTTAGCTTTTGGATATCGTTTCGTTAGGTAAAGAAGCCAATAGACCAAGTTAAGTTCAAAATGGCACGAAACGTGAAAAACTTGTCCATGCAAAGAATTGAGCACTCCTAAGGCATCAAAATGGACCGTTATGATCAATTTAGTGTTCGTAGAAGTGTTAACTTTCTAGTTTAGCTTTTGCAAAACGTGTCGCTAGGTAAAGAAGCCAATAGACCAAGTTAAGTTCAAAATGGCACGAAACATGAAAAACATGCCATGCATAGAATTGAGCATTCCTAAGGCATTAAAATAGACCGTTATACTCTTTTTAGTGTTCTTGGAAGTCTTAACTTGCTAGTTTTGCTTTTGGACAATGTTTCGTTAGGTAAAGAAGCCAATAGACCAAGTTAAGTTCAAAATTGCACGAAACGTGAAAAACTTGTCTATGCAAAGAATTGAGCATTTCTAAGGCATCAAAATGGACAGTTATACTCTATTTAGTGTTCTTAGAAGTCTTAACTTGCTAATTTAGCTTTTGGACATCGTTTCGTTAGGTACAGAAGCGAATAGACCAAGTTAAGTTCACAATTGCACGAAACATGGAAAACTTGCGCATGCATAGAATTGAGCATTCCTAAGGCATCAAAATAGACCGATATACTCTATTTAGTGTTCTTAGAAGTCTTAACGTGCTAGTTTAGCTTTTAGACATCGTTTCGTTAGGTAAAGAAGCTAATAGACCAAGTGAGGTTCAAAATTGCATGAAACGTGAAAAACTTGTCGACGGAAAGAATTGAGCATTCTTAAGGCCTCAAAATGGACCGTTATGCTCTATTTAGTGTTATTAGAAGTCTTAACTTGCTAGTTTAGCTTTTGGGAAACGTTTCGTTAGGTAAAGAAGCCAATAGACCAAGTTAAGTTCAAAATGGCACGAAACAAGAAAAGCTTGCCATGCATAGAATTGAGCATTCCTAAGGCATCAAAATAGACCGTTATACTATTTTTAGCGTTCTTGGAAGTCTTAACTTTCCAGTTTAGCTTTTGGACAATGTTCCGTTAGGTAAAGAAGCCAATAGACCAAGTTAAGTTCAAAATTGCACGAAACATGGAAAACTATCGCATGCATAGAATTGAGCATTCCTAAGGCATCGAAATAGACCGTTATACTCTATTTAGTGTTGTTAGAAGTCTTAAATTGCTAGTTTAGCATTTGGACATCGTTTTGTTAGGTAAAGAAGCCAATAGACCAAGTTAAGTTCAAAATTGCACGAAACGTGAAAAAGTTGTCTGTGCATAGAATTGACCATTCCTAAGGCATCAAAATGGACCGTTATACTCTATTTAGTGTTCTTCAAAGTCTTATCTTGCTACTTTAGCTTTTGGACATCGTTTCGTTAGGTAAAGAAGCCAATAGACCAAGTTAAGTTCAAAATTGCACGAAACATGAAAAACTTGTCTATCCATAGAATTGAGCATTCCTAAGGCATCAAAATCGACCGTTATACCCTATTTAGTGTTCTTACAAGTCTTAAGTTGCTAGTTTAGCTTTTGGACATCGTTTTGTTTTGGTAAAGAAGCCAATAGACCAAGTTAAGTTCTAAATTGCACGAAACGTGAAAAACTTGTCTGTGCATAGAATTCAGCATTTCTAAGGCATCAATATGGATCGTTATACTTTATTTAGTGTTCTTCGAAGTCTTATCTTGCTAGTTTAGCTTTTGGACATCGTTTCGTTAGGTAAAGAAGCCAATAGACCAAGTTAAGTTCAAAATTGCACAAAACATGAAAAACTTATCTATGCATAGAATTGAGCATTACTAAGGGATCAAAATGGACCGTTATACTCTATTTAGTGTTCTTCGAAGTATTATCTTGCTAGTTGAGCTTTTGGACATCGTTTCGTTAGGTAAAGGAGCCAATAGATCAAGTTAAGTTCAAAATTGCACGAAACGTAAAAAACTTGTGTATGCATAGAATTGAGCATTCCTAAGGAATCAAAATGGACCGTTATGCTCTATTTAATGTTCTTAGAAGTCTTAACTTGCTAGTTTAGCTTTTGGACAACGTTTCGTTAGGTAAAGAAGCCAATAGACCAAGTTAAGTTCAAAATTCCACGAAACAAGGAAAACTTACGCATGCATAGAATTGAGCATTACTAAGGCATCAAAATAGACCGTTATACTCTATTTAGTGTTCTTAGAAGTCTTAACTTGCTAGTTTAGCTTTTGGACATCGTTTCGTTAGGTAAAGAAGCCAATAGACCAAGTTAAGTTCCAAATGGCACGAAACGTGAAAAACTTGTCGATGCATAGAATTGAGCATTCCTAAGGCATCAAAATCGACCCTTATGCTCTATTTAGTGTTCTTAGAAGTCTTAACTTGCTAGTTTAGCTTTTGGACAACGTTTCGTTAGGTAAAGAAGCCAATAGACCAAGTTAGGCTCAAAATTGCACGAAACGTGAAAAACTTGTCTATGCATGGAATTGAGCATTCCTAAGGCAACAAAATGGACCGTTATACTCTATTTAGTGTTCTTAGAAGAGTTAACTTGCTAGTTTACCTTTTGGACAACGTTTCGTTAGGCAAAGATGCCAATACACCAAGTTAAGTTCAAAATGGCACGAAACAAGAAAAACTTGCCATGCATAGAATTGAGCATTCCTAAGGCATCAAAATAGACCGTTATACTCTTTTTAGTGTTCTTGGAAGTCTTAACTTTCCAGTTTAGCTTTTGGACAATGTTTCATTCGGTAAAGAAGCCAATAGACCAAGTTAAGTTCAAAATTGCACGAAACATGGAAAACTATCGCATGCATAGAATTGAGCATTCCTAAGGCATCAAAATAGACCTTTATACTCTATTTAGTGTTGTTAGAAGTCTTAAATTGCTAGTTTAGCATTTGGACATCGTTTTGTTAGGTAAAGAAGCCAATAGACCAAGTTAAGTTCAAAATTGCACGAAACGTGAAAAACTTGTCTGTGCATAGAATTGACCATTCCTAAGGCATCAAAATGGACCGTTATACTCTATTTAGTGTTCTTCAAAGTCTTATCTTGCTACTTTAGCTTTTGGACATCGTTTCGTTAGGTAAAGAAGCCAATAGACCAAGTTAAGTTCAAAATTGCAAGAAAGATGAAAAACTTGTCTATCCATAGAATTGAGCATTCCTAAGGCATCAAAATGAACCGTTATACTCTATTTAGTGTTCTTACAAGTCTATAGTTGCTAGTTTAGCTTTTCGACATCGTTTCGTTTTGGTAAAGAAGCCAATAGACCAAGTTAAGTTCAAAATTGCACGAAACGTGAAAAACTTGTCTATGCATAGAATTCAGCATTCCTAAGGCATCAAAATGGATCGTTATACTCTATTTAGTGTTCTTCTAAGTCTTATCTTGCTAGTTTAGCTTTTGGACATCGTTTCGTTAGGTAAAGAAACCAATAGACCAAGTTAAGTTCAAAATTGCACGAAACATGAAAAACTTATCTATGCATAGAATTGAGCATTACTAAGCCATCAAAATGGACCGTTATACTCTATTTAGTGTTCTTCAAAGTATTATCTTGCTAGTTGAGCTTTTGGACATCGTTTCGTTAGGTAAAGGAGCCAATAGATCAAGTTAAGTTCAAAATTGCACGAAACGTGAAAAACTTGTGTATGCATAGAATTGAGCATTCCTAAGGCATCAAAATGGACCGTTATGCTCTATTTAGTGTTCTTAGAAGTCTTAACTTGCTAGTTTAGCTTTTGGACAACGTTTCGTTAGGTAAAGAAGCCAATAGACCAAGTTAGGCTCAAAATTGCACGAAACATGGAAAACTTACGCATGCATAGAATTGAGCATTACTAAGGCATCAAAATAGACCGTTATACTCTATTTAGTGTTCTTAGAAGTCTTAACTTGCTAGTTTAGCTTTTGGACATCGTTTCGTTAGGTAAAGAAGCCAATAGACCAAGTTAAGTTCCAAATGGCACGAAACGTGAAAAACTTGTCGATGCATAGAATTGAGCATTCCTAAGGCATCAAAATCGACCCTTATGCTCTATTTAGTGTTCTTAGAAGTCTTAACTTGCTAGTTTAGCTTTTGGACAACGTTTCGTTAGGTAAAGAAGCCAATAGACCAAGTTAGGCTCAAAATTGCACGAAACGTGAAAAACTTGTCTATGCATGGAATTGAGCATTCCTAAGGCAACAAAATGGACCGTTATACTCTATTTAGTGTTCTTAGAAGAGTTAACTTGCTAGTTTACCTTTTGGACAACGTTTCGTTAGGCAAAGATGCCAATACACCAAGTTAAGTTCAAAATGGCACGAAACAAGAAAAACTTGCCATGCATAGAATTGAGCATTCCTAAGGCATCAAAATAGACCGTTATACTCTTTTTAGTGTTCTTGGAAGTCTTAACTTTCCAGTTTAGCTTTTGGACAATGTTTCGTTCGGTAAAGAAGCCAATAGACCAAGTTAAGTTCAAAATTGCACGAAACATGGAAAACTATCGCATGCATAGAATTGAGCATTCCTAAGGCATCAAAATAGACCTTTATACTCTATTTAGTGTTGTTAGAAGTCTTAAATTGCTAGTTTAGCATTTGGACATCGTTTTGTTAGGTAAAGAAGCCAATAGACCAAGTTAAGTTCAAAATTGCACGAAACGTGAAAAACTTGTCTGTGCATAGAATTGACCATTCCTAAGGCATCAAAATGGACCGTTATACTCTATTTAGTGTTCTTCAAAGTCTTATCTTGCTACTTTAGCTTTTGGACATCGTTTCGTTAGGTAAAGAAGCCAATAGACCAAGTTAAGTTCAAAATTGCAAGAAAGATGAAAAACTTGTCTATCCATAGAATTGAGCATTCCTAAGGCATCAAAATGAACCGTTATACTCTATTTAGTGTTCTTACAAGTCTATAGTTGCTAGTTTAGCTTTTCGACATCGTTTCGTTTTGGTAAAGAAGCCAATAGACCAAGTTAAGTTCAAAATTGCACGAAACGTGAAAAACTTGTCTATGCATAGAATTCAGCATTCCTAAGGCATCAAAATGGATCGTTATACTCTATTTAGTGTTCTTCTAAGTCTTATCTTGCTAGTTTAGCTTTTGGACATCGTTTCGTTAGGTAAAGAAACCAATAGACCAAGTTAAGTTCAAAATTGCACGAAACATGAAAAACTTATCTATGCATAGAATTGAGCATTACTAAGCCATCAAAATGGACCGTTATACTCTATTTAGTGTTCTTCAAAGTATTATCTTGCTAGTTGAGCTTTTGGACATCGTTTCGTTAGGTAAAGGAGCCAATAGATCAAGTTAAGTTCAAAATTGCACGAAACGTGAAAAACTTGTGTATGCATAGAATTGAGCATTCCTAAGGCATCAAAATGGACCGTTATGCTCTATTTAGTGTTCTTAGAAGTCTTAACTTGCTAGTTTAGCTTTTGGACAACGTTTCGTTAGGTAAAGAAGCCAATAGACCAAGTTAGGCTCAAAATTGCACGAAACATGGAAAACTTACGCATGCATAGAATTGAGCATTACTAAGGCATCAAAATAGACCGTTATACTCTATTTAGTGTTCTTAGAAGTCTTAACTTGCTAGTTTAGCTTTTGGACATCGTTTCGTTAGGTAAAGAAGCCAATAGACCAAGTTAAGTTCCAAATGGCACGAAACGTGAAAAACTTGTCGATGCATAGAATTGAGCATTCCTAAGGCATCAAAATCGACCCTTATGCTCTATTTAGTGTTCTTAGAAGTCTTAACTTGCTAGTTTAGCTTTTGGACAACGTTTCGTTAGGTAAAGAAGCCAATAGACCAAGTTAGGCTCAAAATTGCACGAAACGTGAAAAACTTGTCTATGCATGGAATTGAGCATTCCTAAGGCAACAAAATGGACCGTTATACTCTATTTAGTGTTCTTAGAAGAGTTAACTTGCTAGTTTACCTTTTGGACAACGTTTCGTTAGGCAAAGATGCCAATACACCAAGTTAAGTTCAAAATGGCACGAAACAAGAAAAACTTGCCATGCATAGAATTGAGCATTCCTAAGGCATCAAAATAGACCGTTATACTCTTTTTAGTGTTCTTGGAAGTCTTAACTTTCCAGTTTAGCTTTTGGACAATGTTTCGTTCGGTAAAGAAGCCAATAGACCAAGTTAAGTTCAAAATTGCACGAAACATGGAAAACTATCGCATGCATAGAATTGAGCATTCCTAAGGCATCAAAATAGACCTTTATACTCTATTTAGTGTTGTTAGAAGTCTTAAATTGCTAGTTTAGCATTTGGACATCGTTTTGTTAGGTAAAGAAGCCAATAGACCAAGTTAAGTTCAAAATTGCACGAAACGTGAAAAACTTGTCTATGCATAGAATTCAGCATTCCTAAGGCATCAAAATGGATCGTTATACTCTATTTAGTGTTCTTCTAAGTCTAATCTTGCTAGTTTAGCTTTTGGACATCGTTTCGTTAGGTAAAGAAACCAATAGACCAAGTTAAGTTCAAAATTGCACGAAACATGAAAAACTTATCTATGCATAGAATTGAGCATTACTAAGCCATCAAAATGGACCGTTATACTCTATTTAGTGTTCTTCAAAGTATTATCTTGCTAGTTGAGCTTTTGGACATCGTTTCGTTAGGTAAAGGAGCCAATAGATCAAGTTAAGTTCAAAATTGCACGAAACGTGAAAAACTTGTGTATGCATAGAATTGAGCATTCCTAAGGCATCAAAATGGACCGTTATGCTCTATTTAGTGTTCTTAGAAGTCTTAACTTGCTAGTTTAGCTTTTGGACAACGTTTCGTTAGGTAAAGAAGCCAATAGACCAAGTTAGGCTCAAAATTGCACGAAACATGGAAAACTTACGCATGCATAGAATTGAGCATTACTAAGGCATCAAAATAGACCGTTATACTCTATTTAGTGTTCTTAGAAGTCTTAACTTGCTAGTTTAGCTTTTGGACATCGTTTCGTTAGGTAAAGAAGCCAATAGACCAAGTTAAGTTCCAAATGGCACGAAACGTGAAAAACTTGTCGATGCATAGAATTGAGCATTCCTAAGGCATCAAAATCGACCCTTATGCTCTATTTAGTGTTCTTAGAAGTCTTAACTTGCTAGTTTAGCTTTTGGACAACGTTTCGTTAGGTAAAGAAGCCAATAGACCAAGTTAGGCTCAAAATTGCACGAAACGTGAAAAACTTGTCTATGCATGGAATTGAGCATTCCTAAGGCAACAAAATGGACCGTTATACTCTATTTAGTGTTCTTAGAAGAGTTAACTTGCTAGTTTACCTTTTGGACAACGTTTCGTTAGGCAAAGATGCCAATACACCAAGTTAAGTTCAAAATGGCACGAAACAAGAAAAACTTGCCATGCATAGAATTGAGCATTCCTAAGGCATCAAAATAGACCGTTATACTCTTTTTAGTGTTCTTGGAAGTCTTAACTTTCCAGTTTAGCTTTTGGACAATGTTTCGTTCGGTAAAGAAGCCAATAGACCAAGTTAAGTTCAAAATTGCACGAAACATGGAAAACTATCGCATGCATAGAATTGAGCATTCCTAAGGCATCAAAATAGACCTTTATACTCTATTTAGTGTTGTTAGAAGTCTTAAATTGCTAGTTTAGCATTTGGACATCGTTTTGTTAGGTAAAGAAGCCAATAGACCAAGTTAAGTTCAAAATTGCACGAAACGTGAAAAACTTGTCTGTGCATAGAATTGACCATTCCTAAGGCATCAAAATGGACCGTTATACTCTATTTAGTGTTCTTCAAAGTCTTATCTTGCTACTTTAGCTTTTGGACATCGTTTCGTTAGGTAAAGAAGCTAATAGACCAAGTTAAGTTCAAAATTGCAAGAAAGATGAAAAACTTGTCTATCCATAGAATTGAGCATTCCTAAGGCATCAAAATGAACCGTTATACTCTATTTAGTGTTCTTACAAGTCTATAGTTGCTAGTTTAGCTTTTCGACACCGTTTCGTTTTGGTAAAGAAGCCAATAGACCAAGTTAAGTTCAAAATTGCACGAAACGTGAAAAACTTGTCTATGCATAGAATTCAGCATTCCTAAGGCATCAAAATGGATCGTTATACTCTATTTAGTGTTCTTCTAAGTCTTATCTTGCTAGTTTAGCTTTTGGACATCGTTTCGTTAGGTAAAGAAACCAATAGACCAAGTTAAGTTCAAAATTGCACGAAACATGAAAAACTTATCTATGCATAGAATTGAGCATTACTAAGCCATAAAAATGGACCGTTATACTCTATTTAGTGTTCTTCAAAGTATTATCTTGCTAGTTGAGCTTTTGGACATCGTTTCGTTAGGTAAAGGAGCCAATAGATCAAGTTAAGTTCAAAATTGCACGAAACGTGAAAAACTTGTGTATGCATAGAATTGAGCATTCCTAAGGCATCAAAATGGACCGTTATGCTCTATTTAGTGTTCTTAGAAGTCTTAACTTGCTAGTTTAGCTTTTGGACAACGTTTCGTTAGGTAAAGAAGCCAATAGACCAAGTTAGGCTCAAAATTGCACGAAACATGGAAAACTTACGCATGCATAGAATTGAGCATTACTAAGGCATCAAAATAGACCGTTATACTCTATTTACTGTTCTTAGAAGTCTTAACTTGCTAGTTTAGCTTTTGGACATCGTTTCGTTAGGTAAAGAAGCCAATAGACCAAGTTAAGTTCAAAATGGCACGAAACGTGAAAAACTTGTCCATGCATAGAATTGAGCATTCCTAAGGCATCAAAATCGACCGTTATGCTCTATTTAGTGTTCTTAGAAGTCTTAACTTGCTAGTTTAGCTTTTGGACAACGTTTCGTTAGGTAAAGAAGCCAATAGACCAAGTTAGGCTCAAAATTGCACGAAACGTGAAAGACTTGTCTATGCATGGAATTGAGCATTCCTAAGGCAACAAAATGGACCGTTATACTCTATTTAGTGTTCTTAGAAGTCTTAACTTGCTAGTTTAGCTTTTGGACAACGTTTCGTTAGGCAAAGATGCCAATAGACCAAGTTAAGTTCAAAATGACACGAAACCTGAAACACTTGCTATGCATAGAATTGAGCATTCCTAAGGAATCAAAATAGACCGTTATACTATTTTTAGTGTTCTTGGAAGTCTTAACTTGCTAGTTTAGCTTTTGGAAATCGTTTCGTTAGGTAAAGAAGCCAATAGAGCAAGTTAAGTTCAAAATGGCACGAAACATGGAAAACTTGCGCATGCATAGAATTGAGCATTCCTGAGGCATCAAAATAGACCGTTATACTCTATTTAGTGTTCTTAAAAGTCTTAACTTGCTAGCTTAGCTTTTGGACATCGTTTCGTTAGGTAAACAAGCCAATAGACCAAGTTAAGTTCAAAATTGCACGAAACGTGAAAAACTTGTCCATGCATAGAATTGAGTATTCCTAAGGCATAAAAATGGACCGTTATACTCTATTTAGTGTTCTTATAAGTCTTAACTTGCTAGTTTAGCTTTTGGAAATCGTTTTGTTAGGTAAAGAAGCCAATAGACCAAGTCAAGTTCACAATTGCACGAAACGTGAAAAACTTGTCTATGCATGGAATTGAGCATTCCTAAGGCATCAAAATGGACCGTTATACTCTATTTAGTGTTCTTAGAAGTCTTAACTTGCTAGTTTAGCTTTTGGACAACGTTTCGTTAGGCAAAGATGCCAATAGACCAAGTTAAGTTCAAAATGACACGAAACCTGAAACACTTGCCATGCATAGAATTGAGCATTCCTAAGGAATCAAAATAGACCGTTATACTCTTTTTAGTGTTCTTGGAAGTCTTAAGTTGCTAGTTTAGCTTTTGGAAATCGTTTCGTTAGGTAAAGAAGCCAATAGAGCAAGTTAAGTTCAAAATGGCACGAAACATGGAAAACTTGCGCACGCATAGAATTGAGCATTCATGAGGCATCAAAATAGACCGTTATACTCTATTTAGTGTTCTTAGAAGTCTTAACTTGCTAGCTTAGCTTTTGGACATCGTTTCGTTAGGTAAACAAGCCAATAGAGCAAGTTAAGTTCAAAATTGCACGAAACGTGAAAAACTTGTCCATGCATAGAATTGAGCATTCCTAAGGCATCAAAATGGACCGTTATACTCTATTTAGTGTTCTTATAAGTCTTAAATTGCTAGTTTAGCTTTTGGAAATCGTTTTGTTAGGTAAAGAAGCCAATAGACCAAGTCAAGTTCACAATTGCACGAAACGTGAAAAACTTGTCTATGCATTGAATTGAGCATTCCTAAGGCATCAAAATGGACCGTTATACTCTATTTAGTGTTCTTAGAAGTCTTAACTTGCTAGTTTAGCTTTTGGACAACGTTTCGTTAGGCAAAGATGCCAATAGACCAAGTTAAGTTCAAAATGACACGAAACCTGAAACACTTGCCATGCATAGAATTGAGCATTCCTAAGGAATCAAAATAGACTGTTATACTCTTTTTAGTGTTCTTGGAAGTCTTAACTTGCTAGTTTAGCTTTTGGAAATCGTTTCGTTAGGTAAAGAAGCCAATAGAGCAAGTTAAGTTCAAAATGGCACGAAACATGGAAAACATGCGCATGCATAGAATTGAGCATTCCTGAGGCATCAAAATAGACCTTTATACTCTATTTAGTGTTCTTAGAAGTCTTAACTTGCTAGCTTAGCTTTTGGACATCGTTTCGTTAGGTAAACAAGCCAATAGACCAAGTTAAGTTCAAAATTGCACGAAACGTGAAAAACTTGTCCATGCATAGAATTGAGCATTCCTAAGGCATCAATATGGACCGTTATACTCTATTTAGTGTTCTTAGAAGTCTAAACTTGCTAGTTTAGCTTTTGGAAATCGTTTTGTTAGGTAAAGAAGCCAATAGACCAAGCCAAGTTCACAATTGCACGAAACGTGAAAAACTTGTCTATGCATAAAATTGAGCATTCCTAAGGCATCAAAATGGACCGTTATACTCTATTTAGTGTTCTTAGAAGTATTAACTTTCTAGTTTAGCTTTTGGAAATCGTTTTGTTAGGTAAAGAAGCCAATAGACCAAGTCAAGTTCACAATTGCACGAAACGTGAAAAACTTGTCTATGCATGGAATTGAGCATTCCTAAGGCATCAAAATGGACCGTTATACTCTATTTAGTGTTCTTAGAAGTCTTAACTTGCTAGTTTAGCTTTTGGACAACGTTTCGTTAGGCAAAGATGCCAATAGACCAAGTTAAGTTCAAAATGACACGAAACCTGAAACACTTGCCATGCATAGAATTGAGCATTCCTAAGGAATCAAAATAGACCGTTATACTCTTTTTAGTGTTCTTGGAAGTCTTAACTTGCTAGTTTAGCTTTTGGAAATCGTTTCGTTAGGTAAAGAAGCCAATAGAGCAAGTTAAGTTCAAAATGGCACGAAACATGGAAAACTTGCGCATGCATAGAATTGAGCATTCCTGAGGCATCAAAATAGACCGTTATACTCTATTTAGTGTTCTTAGAAGTCTTAACTTGCTAGCTTAGCTTTTGGACATCGTTTCGTTTGGTAAACAAGCCAATAGACCAAGTTAAGTTCAAAATTGTACGAAACGTGAAAAACTTGTCCATGCATAGAATTGAGCATTCCTAAGGCATCAAAATGGACCGTTATACTCTATTTAGTGTTCTTAGAAGTCTTAACTTGCTAGTTTAGCTTTTGGAAATCGTTTTGTTAGGTAAAGAAGCCAACAGACCAAGTCAAGTTCACAATTGCACGAAACGTGAAAAACTTGTCTATGCATGGAATTGAGCATTCCTAAGGCATCAAAGTGGACCGTTATACTCTATTTATTGTTCTTAGAAGTCTTAACTTGCTAGTTTAGCTTTTGGACAACGTTTCGTTAGGCAAAGATGCCAATAGACCAAGTTAAGTTCAAAATGACACGAAACCTGAAACACTTGCCATGCATAGAATTGAGCATTCCTAAGGAATCAAAATAGACCGTTATACTCTTTTTAGTGTTCTTGGAAGTCTTAACTTGCTAGTTTAGCTTTTGGAAATCGTTTCGTTAGGTAAAGAAGCCAATAGAGCAAGTTAAGTTCAAAATGGCACGAAACATGGAAAACTTGCGCACGCATAGAATTGAGCATTCATGAGGCATCAAAATAGACCGTTATACTCTATTTAGTGTTCTTAGAAGTCTTAACTTGCTAGCTTAGCTTTTGGACATCGTTTCGTTAGGTAAACAAGCCAATAGAGCAAGTTAAGTTCAAAATTGCACGAAACGTGAAAAACTTGTCCATGCATAGAATTGAGCATTCCTAAGGCATCAAAATGGACCGTTATACTCTATTTAGTGTTCTTATAAGTCTTAAATTGCTAGTTTAGCTTTTGGAAATCGTTTTGTTAGGTAAAGAAGCCAATAGACCAAGCCAAGTTCACAATTGCACGAAACGTGAAAAACTTGTCTATGCATAAAATTGAGCATTCCTAAGGCATCAAAATGGACCGTTATACTCTATTTAGTGTTCTTAGAAGTCTTAACTTTCTAGTTTAGCTTTTGGAAATCGTTTTGTTAGGTAAAGAAGCCAATAGACCAAGTCAAGTTCACAATTGCACGAAACGTGAAAAACTTGTCTATGCATGGAATTGAGCATTCCTAAGGCATCAAAATGGACCGTTATACTCTATTTAGTGTTCTTAGAAGTCTTAACTTGCTAGTTTAGCTTTTGGACAACGTTTCGTTAGGCAAAGATGCCAATAGACCAAGTTAAGTTCAAAATGACACGAAACCTGAAACACTTGCCATGCATAGAATTGAGCATTCCTAAGGAATCAAAATAGACCGTTATACTCTTTTTAGTGTTCTTGGAAGTCTTAACTTGCTAGTTTAGCTTTTGGAAATCGTTTCGTTAGGTAAAGAAGCCAATAGAGCAAGTTAAGTTCAAAATGGCACGAAACATGGAAAACTTGCGCATGCATAGAATTGAGCATTCCTGAGGCATCAAAATAGACCGTTATACTCTATTTAGTGTTCTTAGAAGTCTTAACTTGCTAGCTTAGCTTTTGGACATCGTTTCGTTTGGTAAACAAGCCAATAGACCAAGTTAAGTTCAAAATTGTACGAAACGTGAAAAACTTGTCCATGCATAGAATTGAGCATTCCTAAGGCATCAAAATGGACCGTTATACTCTATTTAGTGTTCTTAGAAGTCTTAACTTGCTAGTTTAGCTTTTGGAAATCGTTTTGTTAGGTAAAGAAGCCAACAGACCAAGTCAAGTTCACAATTGCACGAAACGTGAAAAACTTGTCTATGCATGGAATTGAGCATTCCTAAGGCATCAAAGTGGACCGTTATACTCTATTTATTGTTCTTAGAAGTCTTAACTTGCTAGTTTAGCTTTTGGACAACGTTTCGTTAGGCAAAGATGCCAATAGACCAAGTTAAGTTCAAAATGACACGAAACCTGAAACACTTGCCATGCATAGAATTGAGCATTCCTAAGGAATCAAAATAGACCGTTATACTCTTTTTAGTGTTCTTGGAAGTCTTAACTTGCTAGTTTAGCTTTTGGAAATCGTTTCGTTAGGTAAAGAAGCCAATAGAGCAAGTTAAGTTCAAAATGGCACGAAACATGGAAAACTTGCGCACGCATAGAATTGAGCATTCATGAGGCATCAAAATAGACCGTTATACTCTATTTAGTGTTCTTAGAAGTCTTAACTTGCTAGCTTAGCTTTTGGACATCGTTTCGTTAGGTAAACAAGCCAATAGAGCAAGTTAAGTTCAAAATTGCACGAAACGTGAAAAACTTGTCCATGCATAGAATTGAGCATTCCTAAGGCATCAAAATGGACCGTTATACTCTATTTAGTGTTCTTATAAGTCTTAAATTGCTAGTTTAGCTTTTGGAAATCGTTTTGTTAGGTAAAGAAGCCAATAGACCAAGTCAAGTTCACAATTGCACGAAACGTGAAAAACTTGTCTATGCATTGAATTGAGCATTCCTAAGGCATCAAAATGGACCGTTATACTCTATTTAGTGTTCTTAGAAGTCTTAACTTGCTAGTTTAGCTTTTGGACAACGTTTCGTTAGGCAAAGATGCCAATAGACCAAGTTAAGTTCAAAATGACACGAAACCTGAAACACTTGCCATGCATAGAATTGAGCATTCCTAAGGAATCAAAATAGACTGTTATACTCTTTTTAGTGTTCTTGGAAGTCTTAACTTGCTAGTTTAGCTTTTGGAAATCGTTTCGTTAGGTAAAGAAGCCAATAGAGCAAGTTAAGTTCAAAACGGCACGAAACATGGAAAACTTGCGCATGCATAGAATTGAGCATTCCTGAGGCATCAAAATAGACCTTTATACTCTATTTAGTGTTCTTAGAAGTCTTAACTTGCTAGCTTAGCTTTTGGACATCGTTTCGTTAGGTAAACAAGCCAATAGACCAAGTTAAGTTCAAAATTGCACGAAACGTGAAAAACTTGTCCATGCATAGAATTGAGCATTCCTAAGGCATCAAAATGGACCGTTATACTCTATTTAGTGTTCTTAGAAGTCTAAACTTGCTAGTTTAGCTTTTCGAAATCGTTTTGTTAGGTAAAGAAGCCAATAGACCAAGTCAAGTTCACAATTGCACGAAACGTGAAAAACTTGTCTATGCATAAAATTGAGCATTCCTAAGGCATCAAAATGGACCGTTATACTCTATTTAGTGTTCTTAGAAGTCTTAACTTGCTAGTTTAGCTTTTGGAAATCGTTTTGTTAGGTAAAGAAGCCAATAGACCAAGTCAAGTTCACAATTGCACGAAACGTGAAAAACTTGTCTATGCATGGAATTGAGCATTCCTAAGGCATCAAAATGGACCGTTATACTCTATTTAGTGTTCTTAGAAGTCTTAACTTGCTAGTTTAGCTTTTGGACAACGTTTCGTTAGGCAAAGATGCCAATAGACCAAGTTAAGTTCAAAATGACACGAAACCTGAAACACTTGCCATGCATAGAATTGAGCATTCCTAAGGAATCAAAATAGACCGTTATACTCTTTTTAGTGTTCTTGGAAGTCTTAACTTGCTAGTTTAGCTTTTGGAAATCGTTTCGTTAGGTAAAGAAGCCAATAGAGCAAGTTAAGTTCAAAATGGCACGAAACATGGAAAACTTGCGCATGCATAGAATTGAGCATTCCTGAGGCATCAAAATAGACCGTTATACTCTATTTAGTGTTCTTTGAAGTCTTAACTTGCTAGCTTAGCTTTTGGACATCGTTTCGTTTGGTAAACAAGCCAATAGACCAAGTTAAGTTCAAAATTGTACGAAACGTGAAAAACTTGTCCATGCATAGAATTGAGCATTCCTAAGGCATCAAAATGGACCGTTATACTCTATTTAGTGTTCTTAGAAGTCTTAACTTGCTAGTTTAGCTTTTGGAAATCGTTTTGTTAGGTAAAGAAGCCAACAGACTAAGTCAAGTTCACAATTGCACGAAACGTGAAAAACTTGTCTATGCATGGAATTGAGCATTCCTAAGGCATCAAAGTGGACCGTTATACTCTATTTATTGTTCTTAGAAGTCTTAACTTGCTTGTTTAGCTTTTGGACAATGTTTCGTTAGGTAAAGAAGCCAATAGACCAAGTTAAGTTTAAAATGGCACGAAACATGAAAAACTTGCCACGCATAGAAATGAGTATTCCTAAGGCATCAAAATAGACCGTTATATTCTTTTTAGTGTTCTTGGAAGTCTTAACTTGCTAGTTTAGCTTTTGGAATCCGTTTCGTTAGGTAAAGAAGCCAATTGACCAAGTTAAGTTCAAAATTGCACGAAACATAGAAAACTTGCCACGCATAGAATTGAGTATTCCTAAGGCATCAAAATAGACCGTTATACTCTTTTTAGTGTCTTGGAAGTCTTAACTTGTTAGTTTAGCTTTTGGACATCGTTTCGTTAGGTAGAGAAGCCAATAGACCAAGTTAAGTTCAAAATGGCACGAAACATGGAAGACTTGCGCATACAGAGAATTGAGCTTTCCTAAGGCATCAAAATAGACCGTTATACTCTATTTAGTGTTCTTAGAAGTCTTAACTTGCTAGCTTAGCTTTTGGACATCGTTTCGTTAGGTAAAGAAGCCAATAGACCAAGTTAACTTCAAAATGGCACGAAACGTGAAAAACTTATCCATGCATAGAATTGAGCATCCCTAAGGCATCAAAATGGTCCGTTATGCTCTATTTAGTGTTCTTAGAAGTCTTAACTTGCTAGTTTAGCTTTTGGACATCGTTTCGTTAGGTAAAGAAGCCAATAGACCAAGTTAGGTTAAAAATTGCATGAAACGTGAAAAACTTGTCCATGCATAGAATTGAGCATTCCTAAGGCATCAAAATGGACTGTCATGCTCTATTTAGTGTTCTTAGAAGTCTTAAGTTGCTAGTTTAGCTTTTGGACAACGTTTTGTTAGGTAAAGAAGCCAATAGACCAAGTTAGGTTCAAAATGGCACGAAACGTGAAAAACTTGTCCATGCATAGAATTGAGCATTCGTAAGGCATCAAAATGGACTGTTATGCTCTATTTAGTGTTCGTAGAAGTCTTAACTAGCTAGATTAGCTTTTGGACAACGTTTCGTTAGGTAAAGAAGCCAATAGACCAAGTTAAGTTCAAAATGGCACAAAACGTGAAAAACTTGTGCATGCATAAAATTGAGCATTCCTAAGGCATCAAAATGGACCGTTATACTCTATTTAGTGTTCTTAGAAGTCTTAACTTGCTAGTTTAGCTTTTGGACAACGTTTCGTTAGGTAAAGAAGCCAATAGACCAAGTCAAGTTCACAATGACACGAAACATGAAAAACTTGCCATGCATAGAATTGAGCATTCCTAAGCCATTAAAATAGACGGTTATACTCTTTTAGTGTTCTTGGAAGTCTTAACTTGCTAGTTTAGCTTTTGGACAACGTTTCGTTAGGTAAAGAAGCCAATAGACCAAGTTAGGTTCAAAATGGCACGAAACGTGAAAAACTTGTCCATGCATAGAATTGAGAATTCCTAAGGCATCAAAATGGACCGTTATACTCTATTTAGTGTTCTTAGAAGTCTTAACTTGCTAGTTTAGCTTTTGGAAATCGTTTCGTTAGGTAAAGAAGCCAATAGACCAAGTTAAATTCACAATTGCACGAAATGTGAAAAAGTTGTCTATGCATGGAATTGAGCATTCCTAAGGCATCAAAGTGGACCGTTATACTCTATTTAGTGTTCTTAGAAGTCTTAACTTGCTATTTTAGCTTTTGGACAATGTTTCGTTAGGTAAAGAAGCCAATAGACCAAGTTAAGTTTAAAATGGCACGAAACATGAAAAACTTGCCACGCAAAGAATTGAGTATTCCTAAGGCATTAAAATAGACCGTTATACTCTATTTAGTGTTCTTGGAAGTCTTAACTTGCTAGTTTAGCTTTTGGACAATGTTTCGTTAGGTAAAGAAGCCAATAGACCAAGTTAGGTTCAAAATGGCACGAAACGTGAAAAACTTGTCTATGCATAGAATTGAGCATTCCTAAGGCATCAAAATGGACCGTTATACTCTATTTAGTGTTCTTAGAAGTCTTAACTTGCTAGTTTAGCTTTTGGAAATCGTTTCGTTAGGTAAAGAAGCCAATAGACCAAGTTAAGTTCAAAATTGCACGAATCGTGAAAAACTTCTCTATGCATAGAATTGAGCATTCCTAAGGCATCAAAATGGACCGTTATACTCTATTTAGTGTTCTTAGAAGTCTTAACTTGCTAGTTCAGCTTTTGGAAATCGTTTCGTTAGGTAAAGAAGCCAATAGACCAAGTTAGGTTCAAAATGGCACGAAACGTGAAAAACTTGTCCATGCATAGAATTGAGCATGCCTAAGGCATCAAAATGGACCGTTATGCTCTATTTAGTGTTCTTAGAAGTCTTAACTTGCTAGTTTAGCTTTTGGACATCGTTTCGTTAGGTAAAGAAGCCAGTAGACCAAGTTAGGTTAAAAATTGCATGAAACGTGAAAAACTTGTCCATGCATAGAATTGAGCATTCCTAAGGCATCAAAATGGACCGTCATGCTCTATTTAGTGTTCTTAGAAGTCTTAAGTTGCTAGTTTAGCTTTTGGACAACGTTTTGTTAGGTAAAGAAGCCAATAGACCAAGTTAGGTTCAAAATGGCACGAAACGTGAAAAACTTGTCCATGCATAGAATTGAGCATTCGTAAGGCATCAAAATGGACTGTTATGCTCTATATAGTGTTCTTAGAAGTCTTAACTAGCTAGATTAGCTTTTGGACAACGTTTCGTTAGGTAAAGAAGCCAATAGACCAAGTTAAGTTCAAAATGGCACAAAACGTGAAAAACTTGTGCATGCATAAAATTGAGCATTCCTAAGGCATCAAAATGGACCGTTATACTCTATTTAGTGTTCTTAGAAGTCTTAACTTGCTAGTTTAGCTTTTGGACAACGTTTCGTTACGTAAAGAAGCCAATAGACCAAGTCAAGTTCACAATGACACGAAACATGAAAAACTTGCCATGCATAGAATTGAGCATTCCTAAGCCATTAAAATAGACGGTTATACTATTTTAGTGTTCTTGGAAGTCTTAACTTGCTAGTTTAGCTTTCGGACAACGTTTCGTTAGGTAAAGAAGCCAATAGACCAAGTTAGGTTCAAAATGGCACGAAACGTGAAAAACTTGTCCATGCATAGAATTGAGAATTCCTAAGGCATCAAAATGGACCGTTATACTCTATTTAGTGTTCTTAGAAGTCTTAACTTGCTAGTTTAGCTTTTGGAAATCGTTTCGTTAGGTAAAGAAGCCAATAGACCAAGTTAAGTTCACAATTGCACGAAATGTGAAAAAGTTGTCTATGCATGGAATTGAGCATTTCTAAGGCATCAAAGTGGACCGTTATACTCTATTTAGTGTTCTTAGAAGTCTTAACTTGCTATTTTAGCTTTTGGACAATGTTTCGTTAGGTAAAGAAGCCAATAGACCAAGTTAAGTTTAAAATGGCACGAAACATGAAAAACTTGCCACGCAAAGAATTGAGTATTCCTAAGGCATTAAAATAGACCGTTATACTCTATTTAGTGTTCTTGGAAGTCTTAACTTGCTAGTTTAGCTTTTGGACATCGTTTCGTTAGGTAAAGAAGCCAGTAGACCAAGTTAGTTTAAAAATTGCATGAAACGTGAAAAACTTGTCCATGCATAGAATTGAGCATTCCTAAGGCATCAAAATGGACCGTCATGCTCTATTTAGTGTTCTTAGAAGTCTTAAGTTGCTAGTTTAGCTTTTGGACAACGTTTTGTTAGGTAAAGAAGCCAATAGACCAAGTTAGGTTCAAAATGGCACGAAACGTGAAAAACTTGTCCATGCATAGAATTGAGCATTCGTAAGGCATCAAAATGGACTGTTATGCTCTATTTAGTGTTCTTAGAAGTCTTAACTAGCTAGATTAGCTTTTGGACAACGTTTCGTTAGGTAAAGAAGCCAATAGACCAAGTTAAGTTCAAAATGGCACAAAACGTGAAAAACTTGTGCATGCATAAAATTGAGCATTCCTAAGGCATCAAAATGGACCGTTATACTCTATTTAGTGTTCTTATAAGTCTTAACTTGCTAGTTTAGCTTTTGGACAACGTTTCGTTAGGTAAAGAAGCCAATAGACCAAGTCAAGTTCACAATGACACGAAACATGAAAAACTTGCCATGCATAGAATTGAGCATTCCTAAGCCATTAAAATAGACGGTTATACTCTTTTAGTGTTCTTGGAAGTCTTAACTTGCTAGTTTAGCTTTCGGACAACGTTTCGTTAGGTAAAGAAGCCAATAGACCAAGTTAGGTTCAAAATGGCACGAAACGTGAAAAACTTGTCCATGCATAGAATTGAGAATTCCTAAGGCATCAAAATGGACCGTTATACTCTATTTAGTGTTCTTAGAAGTCTTAACTTGCTAGTTTAGCTTTTGGAAATCGTTTCGTTAGGTAAAGAAGC
This sequence comes from Tripterygium wilfordii, assembly GCF_013401445.1. Lineage (NCBI taxonomy): Eukaryota > Viridiplantae > Streptophyta > Magnoliopsida > Celastrales > Celastraceae > Tripterygium > Tripterygium wilfordii. The sequence goes on from NC_052253.1 coordinate 7,980,806, forward strand.
CAATAGACCAAGTTAAGTTCACAATTGCACGAAATGTGAAAAAGTTGTCTATGCATGGAATTGAGCATTCCTAAGGCATCAAAGTGGACCGTTATACTCTATTTAGTGTTCTTAGAAGTCTTAACTTGCTATTTTAGCTTTTGGACAATGTTTCGTTAGGTAAAGAAGCCAATAGACCAAGTTAAGTTTAAAATGGCACGAAACATGAAAAACTTGCCACGCAAAGAATTGAGTATTCCTAAGGCATTAAAATAGACCGTTATACTCTATTTAGTGTTCTTGGAAGTCTTAACTTGCTAGTTTAGCTTTTGGACAATGTTTCGTTAGGTAAAGAAGCCAATAGACCAAGTTAGGTTCAAAATGGCACGAAACGTGAAAAACTTGTCTATGCATAGAATTGAGCATTCCTAAGGCATCAAAATGGACCGTTATACTCTATTTAGTGTTCTTAGAAGTCTTAACTTGCTAGTTTAGCTTTTGGAAATCGTTTCGTTAGGTAAAGAAGCCAATAGACCAAGTTAAGTTCAAAATTGCACGAATCGTGAAAAACTTCTCTATGCATAGAATTGAGCATTCCTAAGGCATCAAAATGGACCGTTATACTCTATTTAGTGTTCTTAGAAGTCTTAACTTGCTAGTTCAGCTTTTGGAAATCGTTTCGTTAGGTAAAGAAGCCAATAGACCAAGTTAGGTTCAAAATGGCACGAAACGTGAAAAACTTGTCCATGCATACAATTGAGCATGCCTAAGGCATCAAAATGGACCGTTATGCTCTATTTAGTGTTCTTAGAAGTCTTAACTTGCTAGTTTAGCTTTTGGACATCGTTTCGTTAGGTAAAGAAGCCAGTAGACCAAGTTAGGTTAAAAATTGCATGAAACGTGAAAACCTTGTCCATGCATAGAATTGAGCATTCCTAAGGCATCAAAATGGACCGTCATGCTCTATTTAGTGTTCTTAGAAGTCTTAAGTTGCTAGTTTAGCTTTTGGACAACGTTTTGTTAGGTAAAGAAGCCAATAGACCAAGTTAGGTTCAAAATGGCACGAAACGTGAAAAACTTGTCCATGCATAGAATTGAGCATTCGTAAGGCATCAAAATGGACTGTTATGCTCTATTTAGTGTTCTTAGAAGTCTTAACTAGCTAGATTAGCTTTTGGACAACGTTTCGTTAGGTAAAGAAGCCAATAGACCAAGTTAAGTTCAAAATGGCACAAAACGTGAAAAACTTGTGCATGCATAAAATTGAGCATTCCTAAGGCATCAAAATGGACCGTTATACTCTATTTAGTGTTCTTAGAAGTCTTAACTTGCTAGTTTAGCTTTTGGACAACGTTTCGTTAGGTAAAGAAGCCAATAGACCAAGTCAAGTTCACAATGACACGAAACATGAAAAACTTGCCATGCATAGAATTGAGCATTCCTAAGCCATTAAAATAGACGGCTATACTCTTTTAGTATTCTTGGAAGTCTTAACTTGCTAGTTTAGCTTTCGGACAACGTTTCGTCAGGTAAAGAAGCCAATAGACCAAGTTAGGTTCAAAATGGCACGAAACGTGAAAAACTTGTCCATGCATAGAATTCAGAATTCCTAAGGCATCAAAATGGACCGTTATACTCTATTTAGTGTTCTTAGAAGTCTTAACTTGCTAGTTTAGCTTTTGGAAATCGTTTCGTTAGGTAAAGAAGCCAATAGACCAAGTTAAGTTCACAATTGCACGAAATGTGAAAAAGTTGTCTATGCATGGAATTGAGCATTCCTAAGGCATCAAAGTGGACCGTTATACTCTATTTAGTGTTCTTAGAAGTCTTAACTTGCTATTTTAGCTTTTGGACAATGTTTCGTTAGGTAAAGAAGCCAATAGACCAAGTTAAGTTTAAAATGGCACGAAACATGAAAAACTTGCCACGCAAAGAATTGAGTATTCCTAAGGCATTAAAATAGACCGTTATACTCTATTTAGTGTTCTTGGAAGTCTTAACTTGCTAGTTTAGCTTTTGGACAATGTTTCGTTAGGTAAAGAAGCCAATAGACCAAGTTTGGTTCAAAATGGCACGAAACGTGAAAAACTTGTCTATGCATAGAATTGAGCATTCTTAAGGCATCAAAATGGACCGTTATACTCTATTTAGTGTTCTTAGAAGTCTTAACTTGCTAGTTTAGCTTTTGGAAATCGTTTCGTTAGGTAAAGAAGCCAATAGACCAAGTTAAGTTCAAAATTGCACGAATCGTGAAAAACTTCTCTATGCATAGAATTGAGCATTCCTAAGGCATCAAAATGGACCGTTATACTCTATTTAGTGTTCTTAGAAGTCTTAACTTGCTAGTTCAGCTTTTGGAAATCGTTTCGTTAGGTAAAGAAGCCAATAGACCAAGTTAGGTTCAAAATGGCACGAAACGTGAAAAACTTGTCCATGCATAGAATTGAGCATGCCTAAGGCATCAAAATGGACCGTTATGCTCTATTTAGTGTTCTTAGAAGTCTTAACTTGCTAGTTTAGCTTTTGGACATCGTTTCGTTAGGTAAAGAAGCCAGTAGACCAAGTTAGGTTAAAAATTCCATGAAACGTGAAAAACTTGTCCATGCATAGAATTGAGCATTCCTAAGGCATCAAAATGGACCGTCATGCTCTATTTAGTGTTCTTAGAAGTCTTAAGTTGCTAGTTTAGCTTTTGGACAACGTTTTGTTAGGTAAAGAAGCCAATAGACCAAGTTAGGTTCAAAATGGCACGAAACGTGAAAAACTTGTCCATGCATAGAATTGAGCATTCGTAAGGCATCAAAATGGACTGTTATGCTCTATTTAGTGTTCTTAGAAGTCTTAACTAGCTGGATTAGCTTTTGGACAACGTTTCGTTAGGTAAAGAAGCCAATAGACCAAGTTAAGTTCAAAATGGCACAAAACGTGAAAAACTTGTGCATGCATAAAATTGAGCATTCCTAAGGCATCAAAATGGACCGTTATACTCTATTTAGTGTTCTTAGAAGTCTTAACTTGCTAGTTTAGCTTTTGGACAACGTTTCGTTAGGTAAAGAAGCCAATAGACCAAGTCAAGTTCACAATGACACGAAACATGAAAAACTTGCCATGCATAGAATTGAGCATTCCTAAGCCATTAAAATAGACGGTTATACTCTTTTAGTGTTCTTGGAAGTCTTAACTTGCTAGTTTAGCTTTCGGACAACGTTTCGTTAGGTAAAGAAGCCAATAGACCAAGTTAGGTTCAAAATGGCACGAAACGTGAAAAACTTGTCCATGCATAGAATTGAGAATTCCTAAGGCATCAAAATGGACCGTTATACTCTATTTAGTGTTCTTAGAAGTCTTAACTTGCTGGTTTAGCTTTTGGAAATCGTTTCGTTAGGTAAAGAAGCCAATAGACCAAGTTAAGTTCAAAATGGCACGAAACATGGAAAACTTGCGCATGCATAAAATTGAGCATTCCAAAGGCATCAAAATAGACCGTTATACTCTATTTAGTGTTCATAGAAGTCTTAACTTGCTAGTTTAGCTTTTGGACATCGTTTCGTTAGGTAAAGAAGCCAATAGACCAAGTTAGGTTAAAAATTGCATGAAACGTGAAAAACTTGTCCATGCATAGAATTGAGCATTCCTAAGGCATCAAAATGGACCGTCATGCTCTATTTATTTTTCTTAGAAATCTTAAGTTGCTAGTTTAGCTTTTGGACAACGTTTTGTTAGGTAAAGAAGCCAATAGACCAAGTTAGGTTCAAAATGGCACGAAACGTGAAAAACTTGTCCATGCATAGAATTGAGCATTCGTAAGGCATCAAAATGGACTGTTATGCTCTATTTAGTGTTCTTAGAAGTCTTAACTAGCTAGATTAGCTTTTGGACAACGTTTCGTTAGGTAAAGAAGCCAATAGACCAAGTTAAGTTCAAAATGGCACAAAACGTGAAAAACTTGTGCATGCATAAAATTGAGCATTCCTAAGGCATCAAAATGGACCGTTATACTCTATTTAGTGTTCTTAGAAGTCTTAACTTGCTAGTTTAGATTTTGGACAACGTTTCGTTAGGTAAAGAAGCCAATAGACCAAGTCAAGTTCACAATGACACGAAACATGAAAAACTTGCCATGCATAGAATTGAGCATTCCTAAGCCATTAAAATAGACGGTTATACTCTTTTAGTGTTCTTGGAAGTCTTAACTTGCTAGTTTAGCTTTCGGACAACGTTTCGTTAGGTAAAGAAGCCAATAGACCAAGTTAGGTTCAAAATGGCACGAAACGTGAAAAACTTGTCCATGCATAGAATTGAGAATTCCTAAGGCATCAAAATGGACCGTTATACTCTATTTAGTGTTCTTAGAAGTCTTAACTTGCTAGTTCAGCTTTTGGAAATCGTTTCGTTAGGTAACGAAGCCAATAGACCAAGTTAGGTTCAAAATGGCACGAAACGTGAAAAACTTGTCCATGCATAGAATTGAGCATTCATAAGGCATCAAAATGGACCGTTATGCTTTATTTAGTGTTCTTAGAAGTCTTAACTTGCTAGTTTAGCTTTTGTACAATGTTTCGTTAGGTAAAGAAGCCAATAGAGCAAGTTAGGTTCAAAATGGCACGTAACGTGAAAAACTTGTCCATGCATAGAATTGGGCATTCCTAAGGCATCAAAATGGACCGTTATCCTCTATTTATGTGTTCTTAGAAGTCTTAACTTGCTAGTTTAGCTTTTGGAAATCGTTTCGTTAGGTAAAGAAGCCAATAGACCAAGTTAAGTTCAAAATGGCACAAAACATGGAAAACTTGCACATGCATAAAATTGAGCATTCCAAAGGCATCAAAATAGACCGTTATACTCTATTTAGTGTTCATAGAAGTCTTAACTTGCTAGCTTAGCTTTTGGACATCGTTTCGTTAGGTAAAGAAGCCAATAGACCAAGTTAAGTTCAAAATGGCACGAAACGTTAGAAACTTGTCCATGCATAGAATTGAGCATTCCTAAGGCATCAAAATGGACCGTTATGCTCTATTTAGTGTTCTTAGAAGTCTTAACTTACTAGTTTAGCTTTTCGACAACGTTTCGATAGATAAAGAAGCCAAGAGATCAAGTTAGGTTCAAAATGGCACGTAATGTGAAAAACTTGTCCATGCATAGAATTGAGCATTCCTAAGGCATAAAAATGGACCGTTATACTCTATTTAGTGTTCTTAGAAGTCTTAACTTGCTAGTTTAGCTTTTGGAAATCGTTTCGTTAGGTAAAGAAGCCAATAGACCAAGTCAAGTTCACAATTGCACGAAATGTGAAAAACTTGTCTATGCATGGAATTGAACATTCCTACGCCATCAAAGTGGACCGTTATACTCTATTTATTGTTCTTAGAAGTCTTAACTTGCTTGTTTAGCTTTTGGACAACGTTTCGTTAGGTAAAGAAGCCAATAGACCAAGTCAAGTTCACAATGACACGAAACATGAAAAACTTGCCATGCATAGAATTGAGCATTCCTAAGCCATTAAAATAGACGGTTATACTCTTTTAGTGTTCTTGGAAGTCTTAACTTGCTAGTTTAGCTTTCGGACAACGTTTCGTTAGGTAAAGAAGCCAATAGACCAAGTTAGGTTCAAAATGGCACGAAACGTGAAAAACTTGTCCATGCATAGAATTGAGAATTCCTAAGGCATCAAAATGGACCGTTATACTCTATTTAGTGTTCTTAGAAGTCTTAACTTGCTAGTTTAGCTTTTGGAAATCGTTTCGTTAGGTAAAGAAGCCAATAGACCAAGTTAAGTTCACAATTGCACGAAATGTGAAAAAGTTGTCTATGCATGGAATTGAGCATTCCTAAGGCATCAAAGTGGACCGTTATACTCTATTTAGTGTTCTTAGAAGTCTTAACTTGCTATTTTAGCTTTTGGACAATGTTTCGTTAGGTAAAGAAGCCAATAGACCAAGTTAAGTTTAAAATGGCACGAAACATGAAAAACTTGCCACGCAAAGAATTGAGTATTCCTAAGGCATCAAAATGGACCGTTATGCTCTATTTAGTGTTCTTAGAAGTCTTAACTTGCTAGTTTAGCTTTTGTAAAATGTTTCGTTAGGTAAAGAAGCCAATAGAGCAAGTTAGGTTCAAAATGGCACGTAACGTGAAAAACTTGTCCATGCATAGAATTGAGCATTCCTAAGGCATCAAAATGGACCGTTATCCTCTATTTATGTGTTCTTAGAAGTCTTAACTTGCTAGTTTAGCTTTTGGAAATCGTTTCGTTAGGTAAAGAAGCCAATAGACCAAGTTAAGTTCAAAATGGCACAAAACATGGAAAACTTGCACATGCATAAAATTGAGCATTCCAAAGGCATCAAAATAGACCGTTATACTCTATTTAGTGTTCATAGAAGTCTTAAATTGCTAGCTTAGCTTTTGGACATCGTTTCGTTAGGTAAAGAAGCCAATAGACCAAGTTAAGTTCAAAATGGCACGAAACGTTAGAAACTTGTCCATGCATAGAATTGAGCATTCCTAAGGCATCAAAATGGACCGTTATGCTCTATTTAGTGTTCTTAGAAGTCTTAACTTGCTAGTTTAGCTTTTGGAAATCGTTTCGTTAGGTAAAGAAGCCAATAGACCAAGTCAAGTTCACAATTGCACGAAATGTGAAAAACTTGTCTATGCATGGAATTGAACATTCCTACGCCATCAAAGTGGACCGTTATACTCTATTTATTGTTCTTAGAAGTCTTAACTTGCTTGTTTAGCTTTTGGACAATGTTTCGTTAGGTAAGGAAGCCAATAGACCAAGTTAAGTTTAAAATTGCACGAAACATGAAAAACTTGCCACGCATAGAAATGAGTATTCCTAAGGCATCAAAATAGACCGTTATACTCCTTTTAGTGTTCTTGGAAGTCTTAACTTGCTAGTTTAGCTTTTGGAATCTGTTTCGTTAGGTAAAGAAGCCAATAGACCAAGTTAGGTTCAAAATGGCACGAAACGTGAAAAACTTATCCATGCATAGAATTGAGCATTCCTAAGGCATCAAAATGGACCGTTATACTCTATTTAGTGTTCTTAGAAGTCTTAACTTGCTAGGTTAGTTTTTGGACAACGTTTCGTTAGGTAAAGAAGCCAATAAACCAAGTCAAGTTCAAAATGACACGAAACATGAAAAACTTGCCATGCATAGAATTGAGCATTCCTAAGGAATTAAAATAGACCGTTATACTCTTTTTAGTGTTCTTGGAATTCTTAACTTGCTAGTTTAGCTTTTGGACATCGTTTCGTTAGGTAAAGAAGCCAATAGACTAAGTTAAGTGCAAAATGGCACGAAACATGGAAAACTTCCGCATGCATAGAATTGGGCATTCCTAAGGCATCAAAATGGACCGTTATACTCTATTTAGTGTTCTTAGAAGTCTTAACTTGCTAGTTTAGCTTTTGGAAATCGTTTCGTTACGTAAAGAAGCCAATAGACCAAGTTAAGTTCAAAATTGCACGAAACGTGAAAAACTTGTCTATGCATAGAATTGAGCATTCCTAAGGCATCAAAATGGACCGTTATACTCTATTTAGTGTTATTAGAAGTCTTAACTTGCTAGTTTAGCTTTTGGAAATCGTTTCATTTGGTAAAGAAGCCAATAGACCAAGTTAAGTTCACAATTGCACGAAATGTGAAAAACTTTTCTATGCATGGAATTGAGCATTCCTAAGGCATCAAAGTGGACCATTATACTCTATTTAGTGTTCTTAGAAGTCTTAAGTTGCTATTTTAGCTTTTGGACAACGTTTCGTTAGGTAAAGAAGCCAATTGACACGAAACATGCCACGCATGAAAAACTTGCCACGCATAGAATTGAGTATTCCTAAGGCATCAAAATAGACCGTTATACTCTTTTTAGTGTTCTTGGAAGTCTTAACTTGCTAGTTTAGCTTTTGGACAACGTTTCGTTAGGTAAAGAAGCCAATTGACCAAGTTATGTTCACAATTGCACGAAACATAGAAAACTTGCCACGCATAGAATTGAGTATTCCTAAGGAATCAAAATAGACCGTTATACTCTTTTTAGTGTTCTTGGAAGTCCTAACTTGCTAGTTTAGCTTTTAGACATCGTTTCGTTAGGTAAAGAAGCCAATAGACCAAGTTAAGTTCAAAATGGCACGAAACGTGAAAAACTTGCGCATGCATAGAATTGAACATTCCTAAGGCATCAAAATAGACCGTTATACTCTATCTAGTGTTCTTAGAAGTCTTCACTTGCTAGCATAGCTTTTGGACATCGTGTCGTTAGGTAAAGAAGCCAATAGACCAAGTTAGGTTCAAAATGGCACGAAATGTGAAAAACTTGTCGATGCGTAGAATTGAGCATTCCTAAGGCATGAAAATGGACCGTTACGCTCTATTTAGTGTTCTTAGAAGTCCTAACTTCCTAGTTTAGCTTTTGGACAACGTTTCGTTAGGTAAAGAAGCCAATAGACCAAGTTAAGTTCAAAATGGCACGAAACGTGAAAAACTTGTGCATGCATAGAATTGAGCATTCCTAAGGCATCAAAATGGACCGTTATACTCTATTTAGTGTTCTTAGAAGTCTTAACTTTCTAGTTTAGCCTTTGGACAACGTTTCGTTAGGTAAAGAAGCCAATAGACCAAGTCAAGTTCAAAATGACACGAAACATGAAAAACTTGCCACGCATAGAATTGAGCATTCCTAAGGCATTAAAATAGACCGTTATACTATTTTTAGTGTTCTTGGAAGTCTTAACTTGCTAGTTTAGCTTTTGGACTACGTTTCGTTAGGTAAAGAAGCCAATAGACCAAGTTAGGTTCAAAATGGCACGAAACGTGAAAAACTTGTCCATGCATAGAATTGAGCATTCCTACGGCATCAAAATGGACCGTTATACTCTATTTAGTGTTCTTATAAGTCTTAAGTTGCTAGTTTAGCTTTTGGACAACGTTTCGTTAGGTAAAGAAGCCAATAGGTAAGTCAAGTTCAAAATGACACGAAACATGAAAAACTTGCCATGCATAGAATTGAGCATTCCTAAGGCATTAAAATAGACCGTCATACTCTTTTTAGTGTTCTTGGAAGTCCTAACTTGCTAGTTTAGCTTTTGGACAACGTTTCGTTAGGTAAAGAAGCCAATTGACCAAGTTAAGTTCACAATTGCACGAAACATAGAAAACTTGCCACGCATAGAATGGAGTATTCCTAAGGCATCAAAATAGACCGTTATACTCTATTTAGTGTTCTTAGAATTTTTAACTTGCTAGCTTATCTTTTGGACATCGTTTCGTTAGGTAAAGAAGCCACTAGACCAAGTTAAGTTCAAAATAGCACGAAACGTGAAAAACTTGTCCATGCATAGAATTGAGCATTCCTAAGGCATCAAAATGGACCGTTACGCTCTATTTAGTGTTCTTAGAAGTCTTAACTTGCTAGTTTAGCTTTTGGACAACGTTTCGTTAGGTAAAGAAGCCAATAGACCAAGTTAAGTTCAAAATGGCACGAAACGTGAAAAACTTGTGCATGCATAGAATTGAGCATTCCTAAGGCATCAAAATGGACCGTTATACTCTATTTAGTGTTCTTAGAAGTCTTAACTTTCTAGTTTAGCCTTTGGACAACGTTTCGTTAGGTAAAGAAGCCAATAGACCAAGTCAAGTTCAAAATGACACGAAACATGAAAAACTTGCCATGCATAGAATTGAGCATTCCTAAGGCATTAAAATAGACCGTTATACTATTTTTAGTGTTCTTGGAAGTCTTAACTTGCTAGTTTAGCTTTTGGACAACGTTTCGTTAGGTAAAGAAGCCAATAGACCAAGTTAGGTTCAAAATGGCACGAAACGTGAAAAACTTGTCCATGCATAGAATTGAGCATTGCTAAGGCATCAAAATGGACCGTTATGCTCTATTTAGTGTTCTTAGAAGTCCTAACTTTCTAGTTTAGCTTTTGGACATCGTTTCGTTAGGTAAAGAAGCCAATAGACCAAGTTAGGTTCAGAATGGCATGAAACGTGAAAAACTTGTTCATGCATAGAATTGAGCATTCCTAAGGCATCAAAATAGACCGTTATACTCTATTTCATGTTCTTATAGGTCTTAACTTTCTATCTTAGCTTTTGGACATCGTTTCGTTAGATAAAGAAGCCAATAGACCAAGTTAAGTTCAAAATGGCACGAAACGTGAAAAACTTGTGCATGCATAGAATTGAGCATTGCTAAGGCATCAAAATGGACCGTTATGCTCTATTTAGTGTTCTTGGAAGTCCTAACTTTCTAGTTTAGCTTTTGGACATCGTTTCGTTAGGTAAAGAAGCCAATTGACCAAGTTAAGTTCAAAATGGCACGAAACGTGAAAATGTTGTCCATGCATAGAATTGAGCATTCCTAAGGCATCAAAATGGACCGTTATGCTCTATTTAGTATTCTTAGAAGTCTTAAGTTGCTAATTTAGCTTTTGGACATCGTTTCGTTAGGTAAAGAAGCCAATAGACCAAGTTAAGTTCAAAATAGCACGAAACGTGAAAAACTTGTCCATGCATAGAATTGAGCATTCCTAAGGCATCAAAATGGACCGTTACGCTCTATTTAGTGTTCTTAGAAGTCTTAACTTGCTAGTTTAGCTTTTGGACAACGTTTCGTTAGGTAAAGAAGCCAATAGACCAAGTTAAGTTCAAAATGGCATGAAACGTGAAAAACTTGTGCATGCATAGAATTGAGCATTGCTAAGGCATCAAAATGGACCGTTATGCTCTATTTAGTGTTCTTAGAAGTCCTAACTTTCTAGTTTAGCTTTTGGACATCGTTTCGTTAGGTAAAGAAGCCAATAGACCAAGTTAGGTTCAGAATGGCATGAAACGTTAAAAACTTGTTCATGCATAGAATTGAGCATTCCTAAGGCATCAAAATAGACCGTTATACGCTATTTCATGTTCTTATAGGTCTTAACTTGCTATCTTAGCTTTTGGACATCGTTTCGTTAGATAAAGAAGCCAATAGACCAAGTTAAGTTCAAAATGGCACGAAACGTGAAAAAGTTGTGCATGCATAGAATTGAGCATTGCTAAGGCATCAAAATGGACCGTTATGCTCTATTTAGTGTTCTTAGAAGTCCTAACTTTCTAGTTTAGCTTTTGGACATCGTTTCGTTAGGTAAAGAAGCCAATAGACCAAGTTAAGTTCAAAATGGCACGAAACGTGAAAATGTTGTCCATGCATAGAATTGAGCATTCCTAAGGCATCAAAATGGACCGTTATGCTCTATTTAGTATTCTTAGAAGTCTTAAGTTGCTAATTTAGCTTTTGGACATCGTTTCGTTAGGTAAAGAAGCCAATAGACCAAGTTAGGCTCAAAATTGCATGAAACGTGAAAAACTTGTCCATGCATAGAATTGAGCATTCCTAAGGCATCAAAATGGACCGTTATGCTCTATTTAGTGTTCTTAGAAGTCTTAACTTGCTAATTTAGCTTTTGGAAATCGTTTCGTTAGGTAAAGAAGCCAATAGACCAAGTTAAGTTCACAATTGCATGAAATGTGAAAAACTTGTTTATGCATGGAATTGAGCATTCCTAAGGCATCAAAGTGGACCGTTATACTCTATTAAGTGTTCTTAGAAGTCTTAACTTGCCATTTTAGCTTTTGGACAATGTTTCGTTAGGTAAAGAAGCCAATAGACCAAGTTAAGTTTAAAATGGCACGAAACATGAAAAACTTACCACGCATAGAATTGAGTATTCCTAAGGCATTAAAATAGACCGTTATACTCTTTGTAGTGTTATTGGAAGTCTTAACTTGATAGTTTAGCTTTTGGACAACGTTTTGTTAGGTAAAGAAGCCAATAGACCACGTTAGGTTCAAAATGGCACGAAACGTGAAAAACTTGTCTATGCATAGAATTGAGCATTCCTAAGGCATCAAAATGAACCGTTATACTCTATTTAGTGTTCTTAGAAGTCTTAACTTGCTATTTTAGCTTTTGGACATCGTTTTATTAGGTAAAGAAGCCAATAGACCAAGTCAAGTTCACAATTGCATGAAATGTGAAAAACTTGTCTATGCATGGAATTGAGCATTCCTAAGGCATCGAAGTGGACCGTTATACTCTATTTATTGTTCTTAGAAGTCTTAACTTGCTAGTTTAGCTTTTGGACAACGTTTCGTTAGGTAAAGAAGCCAATAGACCAAGTCAAGTTCAAAATGACACGGAACATGAAAAACTTGCCATGCATAGAATTGAGCATTCCTAAGGCATTAAAATAGACCGTTATACTCTTTTTAGTGTTCTTTGAAGTCTTAAGTTGCTAGTTTAGCTTTTGGACAACGTTTTGTTAGGTAAAGAAGCCAATAGACCAAGTTAGGTTCAAAATTGCACGAAACGTGAAAAATTTGTCTATGCATAGAATTGAGCATTCGTAAGGCCTCAAAATGGACAGTTATCTTCTATTTAGTGTTCTTAGAAGTCTTAAGTTGCTAGTTTAGCTTTTGGAAATCGTTTCGTTAGGTAAAGAAGCCAATAGACCAAATTAAGTTCAAAATGGCACGAAACATGGAAAACTTGCGCATGCATAGAATTGAGCATTCCTAAGGCATCAAAATAGACCGTTATACACTATTTAGTGTTTGTAGAAGTCTTAACTTGCTAGCTTAGCTTTTGGACATCGTTTCGTTAGTTAAAGAAGCCAACAGACCAAGTTAAGTTCAAAATGGCACGAAACGTGAAAAACTTGTCCATGCATAGAATTGAGCATTCCTAAGGCATCAAAATGGACCGTTATGCTCTATTTAGTGTTTTTAGAAGTCTTAACTTGCTAGTTTAGCTTTTGGACAATGTTTCGTTAGGTAAAGAAGCCAAGAGATCAATTTAGGTTCAAAATGGCACGTAACGTGAAAAACTTGTCCATGCATAGAATTGAGCATTCCTAAGGCATCAAAATGGACCGTTATACTCTATTTAGTGTTCTTAGAAGTCTTAACTTGCTGGTTTAGCTTTTGGACATCGTTTTGTTAGGTAAAAAAGCCAATAGACCAAGTTAAGTTCAAAATGGCACGAAACGTGAAAATGTTGTCCATGCATAGAATTGAGCATTCCTAAGGCATCAAAATGGACCGTTATGCTCTATTTAGTATTCTTAGAAGTCTTAACTTGCTAATTTAGCTTTTGGACATCGTTTCGTTAGGTAAAGAAGCCAATAGACCAAGTTAGGCTCAAAATTGCATGAAACGTGAAAGACTAGTCCATGCATAGAATTGAGCATTCCTAAGGCATAAAAATGGACCGTTATGCTCTATTTAGTGTTCTTAGAAGTCTTAACTTGCTAATTTAGCTTTTGGAAATCGTTTCGTTAGGTAAAGAAGCCAATAGACCAAGTTAAGTTCACAATTGCATGAAATGTGAAAAACTTGTCTATGCATGGAATTGAGCATTCCTAAGGCATCAAAGTGGACCGTTATACTCTATTAAGTGTTCTTAGAAGTCTTAACTTGCCATTTTAGCTTTTGGAAAATGTTTCGTTAGGTAAAGAAGCCAATAGACCAAGTTAAGTGTAAAATGGCACGAAACATGAAAAACTTGCCACGCATAGAATTGAGTATTCCTAAGGCATTAAAATAGACCGTTATACTCTTTGTAGTGTTATTGGAAGTCCTAACTTGCTAGTTTAGCTTTTGGACAACGTTTTGTTAGGTAAAGAAGCCAATAGACCACGTTAGGTTCAAAATGGCACGAAACGTGAAAAACTTGTCCATGCATAGAATTGAGCATTCCTAAGGCATCAAAATGAACCGTTATACTCTATTTAGTGTTCTTAGAAGTCTTAACTTGCTATTTTAGCTTTTGGACATCGTTTTATTAGGTAAAGAAGCCAATAGACCAAGTCAAGTTCACAATTGCATGAAATGTGAAAAACTTGTCTATGCATGGAATTGAGCATTCCTAAGGCATCAAAGTGGACCGTTATACTCTATTTATTGTTCTTAGAAGTCTTAACTTGCTAGTTTAGCTTTTGGACAACGTTTCGTTAGGTAAAGAAGCCAATAGACCAAGTCAAGTTCAAAATGACACGGAACATGAAAAACTTGCCATGCATAGAATTGAGCATTCCTAAGGCATTAAAATAGACCGTTATACTCTTTTTAGTGTTCTTGGAAGTCTTAACTTGCTAGTTTAGCTTTTGGACAACGTTTTGTTAGGTAAAGAAGCCAATAGACCAAGTTAGGTTCAAAATTGCACGAAACGTGAAAACTTTGTCTATGCATAGAATTGAGCATTCGTAAGGCATCAAAAAGGACAGTTATCTTCTATTTAGTGTTCTTAGAAGTCTTAAGTTGCTAGTTTAGCTTTTGGAAATCGTTTCGTTAGGTAAAGAAGCCAATAGACCAAATTAAGTTCAAAATGGCACGAAACATGGAAAACTTGCGCATGCATAGAATTGAGCATTCCTAAGGCATCAAAATAGACCGTTATACTCTATTTAGTGTTCGTAGAAGTCTTAACTTGCTAGCTTAGCTTTTGGACATCGTTTCGTTAGGTAAAGAAGCCAACAGACCAAGTTAAGTTCAAAATGGCACGAAACGTGAAAAATTTGTCCATGCATAGAATTGAGCATTCCTAAGGCATCAAAATGGACCGTTATGCTCTATTTAGTGTTCTTAGAAGTCTTAACTTGCTAATTTACCTTTTGGACATCGTTTCGTTAGGTAAAGAAGCCAATAGACCAAGTTAGGTTCAAAATTGCATGAAACGTGAAAACCTTGTCCATGCATAGAATTGAGCATTCCTAAGGCATCAAAATGGACCGTTATGCTCTATTTAGTGTTCTTAGAACTCTTAACTTGCTAATTTAGCTTTTGGACATCGTTTCGTTAGGTAAAGAAGCCAATAGACCAAGTTAGGTTCAAAATTGCATGAAACGTGAAAAACTTGTCCATGCATAGAATTGAGCATTCCTAAGGCATCAAAAAGGACCGTTATGCTCTATTTAGTGTTCTTAGAAGTCTTAACTTGCTGATTTAGCTTTTGGAAATCGTTTCATTAGGTAAAGAAGCCAATAGACCAAGTTAAGTTCACAATTGCATGAAATGTGAAAAACTTGTCCATGCATGGAATTGAGCATTCCTAAGGCATCAAAGTGGACCGTTATACTCTATTAATTGTTCTTAGAAGTCTTAACTTGCCATTTTAGCTTTTGGACAATGTTTCGTTAGGTAAAGAAGCCAATAGACCAAGTTAAGTTTAAAATGGCACGAAACATGAAAAACTTGCCACGCATAGAATTGAGTATTCCTAAGGCATTAAAATAGACCGTTATACTCTTTGTAGTGTTCTTGGAAGTCTTAACTTGCTAGTTTAGCTTTTGGACAACGTTTCGTTAGGTAAAGAAGCCAATAGACCACGTTAGGTTTAAAATGGCACGAAACGTGAAAAACTTGTCTATGCATAGAATTGAGCATTCCTAAGGCATCAAAATGGACCGTTATACTCTATTTAGTGTTCTTAGAAGTCTTAACTTGCTAGTTTAGCTTTTGGACATCGTTTTGTTAGGTAAAGAAGCCAATAGACCAAGTCAAGTTCACAATTGCACGAAATTTGAAAAACTTGTCTATGCATGGAATTGAGCATTCCTAAGGCATCAAAGTGGACCGTTATACTCTATTTATTGTTCTTAGAAGTCTTAACTTGCTATTTTAGCTTTTGGACGACGTTTCGTTAGGTAAAGAAGCCAATAGACCAAGTCAAGTTCAAAATGACACGAAACATGAAAAACTTGCCATGCATAGAATTGAGCATTCCTAAGGCATTAAAATAGACCGTTATACTCTTTTTAGTGTTCTTGGAAGTCTTAACTTGCTAGTTTAGCTTTTGGACAACGTTTTGTTAGGTAAAGAAGCCAATAGACCAAGTTAGGTTCAAAATTGCACGAAACGTGAAAAATTTGTCTATGCATAGAATTGAGCTTTCCTAAGGCATCAAAATGGACCGTTATCCTCTATTTAGTGTTCTTTGAAGTCTTAACTTGCTAGTTTAGCTTTTGGAAATCGTTTCGTTAGGTAAAGAAGCCAATAGACCAAGTTAAGTTCAAAATGGCACGAAACATGGAAAACTTGTGCATGCATAGAATTGAGCATTCACAAGGCATCAAAATAGACCGTTATACTCTATTTAGTATTCGTAGAAGTCTTAACTTGCTAGCTTAGCTTTTGGACATCGTTTCGTTTGGTAAAGAAGCCAATAGACCAAGTTAAGTTCAAAATGGCACGAAACGTGAAAAACTTGTCCATGCATAGAATTGAGCATTCCTATGGCATCGAAATGGACCGTTATGATCTATTTAGTGTTCTTAGAAGTCTTAACTTGCTAGTTTAGCTTTTGGACAACGTTTCGTTAGGTAAAGAAGCCAAGAGATCAAGTTAGGTTCAAAATGGCACGTAACGTGAAAAACTTGTCCATGCATAGAATTGAGCATTCCTAAGGCATCAAAATGGACCGTTATACTCTATTTAGTGTTCTTAGAAGTCTTAATTTGCTAGTTGAGCTTTTGGACATCATTTTGTTAGGTAAAGAAGCCAATAGACCAAGTCAAGTTCACAATTGCACGAAATGTGAAAAACTTGTCTATGCATGGAATTGAGCATTCCTAAGGCATCAAAGTGGACCGTTATACTCTATTTATTGTTCTTAGAAGTCCTAACTTGCTTGTTTAGCTTTTGGACAATGTTTCGTTAGGTAAAGAAGCCAATAGACCAAGTTAAGTTTAAAATGGCACGAAACATGAAAAACTTGCCACGCATAGAAATGAGTATTCCTAAGGCATCAAAATAGACCGTTATACTCTTTTTAGTGTTCTTGAAAGTTTTAACTTGCTAGTTTAGCTATTGGAATCCGTTTCGTTAGGTAAAGAAGCCAATTGACCAAGTTAAGTTCAACATTGCACGAAACATAGAAAACTTGCCACGCATAGAATTGAGTATTCCTAAGGCATCAAAATAAACCGTTATACTCTTTTTAGTGTTCTTGGAAGTCTTAACTTTCTAGTTTAGCTTTTGGACATCGTTTCGTTAGGTAACGAAGCCAATGGACCAAGTTAAGTTCAAAATGGCACGAAACATGGAAGACTTGCTCATGCATAGAATTGAGCATTCCTAAGGCATCAAAATAGACCGTTATACACTATTTAGTGTTCTTAGAAGTCTTAACTTGCTAGCTTAGCTTTTGGACATCGTTTCGTTAGGTAAAGAAGCCAATAGACCAAGTTAAGTTCAAAATGGCAGGAAACGTGAAAAACGTGTCCATGCATAGAATTGAGCATTCCTAAGGCATCAAAATGGACCGTTATGCTTTATTTAGTTTTCTTTGAAGTCTTAACTTGCTAGTTTAGCTTTTGGACATCGTTTCGTTAGGTAAAGAAGCCAATAGACCAAGTTAGGTTAAAAATTGCATGAAACGTGAAAAACTTGTCCATGCATAGAATTGAGCTTTCCTAAGGCATCAAAACGGACGTCATGCTCAATTTAGTGTTCTTAGAAGTCTTAACTTGCTAGTTTAGCTTTTGGACATCGTTTCGTTAGGTAAAAAAGCCAATAGAGCAAGTTAGGTTCAAAATGGCACGAAACGTGAAAAACTTGTCCATGCATAGAATTGAGCATTCCTAAGGCATCAAAATGGACCGTTATGCTCTATTTAGTGTTCTTAGAAGTCTTAACTTGCTAGTTTAGCTGTTACACAATGTTTCGTTAGGTAAAGATGCCAATAGACCAAGCCAAGTTCAAAATGACACGAAACGTGAAAAACTTGCCATGCATAGTATTGAGCATTCCTAAGCCATTAAAATAGACCGTCATACTCTTTTTAGTGTTCTTGGAAGTCCTAACTTGCTAGTTTAGCTTTTGCACAACGTTTCGTTAGGTAAAGAAGCCAATAGACCAAGTTAAGTCTAAAATGGCACGAAACATGAAAAACTTGCCACGCATAGAATTGAGTATTCCTAAAGTATCAAAATAGACCGTTATACTCTTTTTAGTATTCTTGGAAGTCTTAACTTACTAGTTTAGCTTTTGGACAACGTTTCGTTAGGTAAAGAAGCCAATTGACCAAGTTAAGTTCACAATTGCACGAAACATAGAAAACTTGCCACGCATAGAATTGAGTATTCCTAAGGCATCAAAATCGACCGTTAGACTCTTTTTAGTGTTCTTGGAAGTCCTAAATTGCTAGTTTAGCTTTTGGACATCGTTTCGTGAGGTAAAGTAGCCAATAGACTAAGTTAAGTTCAAAATGGCACGAAACATGGAAAACTTGCGCATGCATAGAATTGAGCATTCCTAAGGCATCAAAATAGACCGTTATACTCTATTTAGTTTTCTTAGAAGTCTTAACTTGCTAGCTTAGCTTTTGGACATCGTTTCGTTAGGTAAAGAAGCCAATAGACCAAGTTAAGTTCAAAATGGCACGAAACGTGAAAAACTTCTCCATGCATAGAATTGAGCATTCCTAAGGCATCAAAATGGACCGTTACGCTCTATTTAGTGTTCTTAGAAGTCTTAACTTGCTAGTTTAGCTTTTGGACAACGTTTTGTTAGGTAAAGAAGCCAATAGACCAAGTTAAGTTCAAAATGGCAGGAAACGTGAAAAACGTGTCCATGCATAGAATTGAGCATTCCTAAGGCATCAAAATGGACCGTTATGCTCTATTTAGTTTTCTTAGAAGTCTTAACTTGCTAGTTTAGCTTTTGGAAATCGTTTCGTTACGTAAAGAAGCCAATAGACCAAGTTAAGTTCAAAATTGCACGAAACGTGAAAAACTTGTCTATGCATAGAATTGAGCATTCCTAAGGCATCAAAATGGACCGTTATACTCTATTTAGTGTTCTTAGAAGTCTTAACTTGCTAGTTTAGCTTTTGGAAATCGTTTCGTTAGGTAAAGAAGCCAATAGACCAAGTTAAGTTCACAATTGCATGAAATGTGAAAAACTTGTCTATGCATGGAATTGAGCATTCCTAAGGCATCAAAGTGGACCGTTATACTCTATTTAGTGTTCTTAGAAGTCGTAACTTGCTATTTTAGCTTTTGGACAATGTTTCGTTAGGTAAAGAAGCCAATAGACCAAGTTAAGTTTAAAATGGCACGAATCATGAAAAACTTGCCACGCATAGAATTGAGTATTCCTAAGGCATCAAAATAGGCATTTATACTCTTTTTAGTGTTCTTGGAAGTCTTAACTTGCTAGTTTAGCTTTTGGACAACGTTTCATTAGGTAAAGAAGCCAATTGACCAAGTTAAGTTCACAATTGCACGAAACATAGAAAACTTGCCACGCATAGAATTGAGTATTCCTAAGGCATCAAAATAGACCGTTATACTCTTTTTAGTGTTCTTGGAAGTCCTAACTTGCTAGTTTAGCTTTTGGACATCGTTTCGTTAGGTAAAGAAGCCAATAGACCAAGTTAAGTTCAAAATGGCACGAAACGTGACAAACTTGCGCATGCATAGAATTAAGCATTCCTATGGCATCAAAATAGACCGTTATACTCTATTGAGTGTTCTTAGAAGTGTTAACTTGCTAGCTTAGCTTTTGGACATCGTTTCGTTAGGTAAAGAAGCCAATAGACCAAGTTAAGTTCAAAAAGGCACGAAACGTGAAAAACTTGTCCATGCATAGAATTGAGCATTCCTAAGGCATCAAAATGGACCGTCATGCTCAATTTAGTGTTCTTAGAAGTTATAACTTCCTAGTTTAGCTTTTGGACAATGTTTTGTTAGGTAAAGAAGCCAATAGACCAAGTTAAGTTTAAAATGGCACGAAACATGAAAAACTTACCACGCATAGAATTGAATATTCCTAAGGCATTAAAATAGACCGTTATACTCTTTTTAGTGTTCTTGGAACTCTTAACTTGCTAGTTTAGCTTTTGGACAACGTTTCGTTAGGTAAAGAAGCCAATAGACCAAGTGAGGTTCAAAATGGCACGAAACGTGAAAAACTTGTCCATGCATAGAATTGAGCATTCCTAACGCATCAAAATGGACCGTTATACTCTATTTAGTGTTCTTAGAAGTCTTAAGTTGCTAGTTTAGCTCTTGGACAACGTTTCGTTAGGTAAAGATGCCAATAGACCAAGTCAAGTTCAAAATGACACGAAACGTGAAAAACTTGCCATGCATAGTATTGAGCATTCCTAAGGCATTAAAATAGACCGACATACTCTTTTTAGTGTTCTTGGAAGTCCTAACTTGCTAGTTTAGCTTTTGGACAACGTTTCGTTAGGTAAAGAAGCCAATAGACCAAGTTAAGTCTAAAATGGCACGAAACATGAAAAACTTGCCACGCATAGAATTGAGTATTCCTAAAGCATCAAAATAGACCGTTATACTCTTTTTAGTATTCTTGGAAGTCTTAACTTGCTAGTTTAGGTTTTGGACAACGTTTCGTTAGGTAAAGAAGCCAATTGACCAAGTTAAGTTCACAACTGCACGAAACATAGAAAACTTGCCACGCATAGAATTGAGTATTCCTAAGGCATCAAAATCGACCGTTAGACTCTTTTTAGTGTTCTTGGAAGTCCTAACTTGCTAGTTTAGCTTTTGGACATCGTTTCGTTAGGTAAAGAAGCCAATAGACTAAGTTAAGTTCAAAATGGCACGAAACATGGAAAACTTGCGCATGCATAGAATTGAGCATTCCTAAGGCATCAAAATAGACCGTTATACTCTATTTAGTGTTCTTAGAAGTCTTAACTTGCTAGCTTAGCTTTTGGACATCGTTTCGTTAGGTAAAGAAGCCAATAGACCAAGTTAAGTTCAAAATGGCACGAAACGCGAAAAACTTGTCTATGCATAGAATTGAGTATTCCTAAGGCATCAAAATGGACCGTTACGCTCTATTTAGTGTTCTTAGAAGTCTTAACTTGCTAGTTTAGCTTTTGGACAACGTTTCGTTAGGTAAAGAAGCCAATAGACCAAGTTAAGTTCAAAATGGCACGAAACGTGAAAAACGTGTCCATGCATAGAATTGAGCATTCCTAAGGCATCAAAATGGACCGTTATGCTCTATTTAGTTTTCTTAGAAGTCTTAACTTGCTAGTTTAGCTTTGGACATCGTTTCGTTAGGTAAAGAAGCCAATAGACCAAGTTAGGTTAAAAATTGCATGAAACGTGAAAAACTTGTCCATGCATAGAATTAAGCATTCCTAAGGCATCAAAATGGACCGTCATGCTCAATTTAGTGTTCTTAGAAGTCTTAACTTGCTAGTTTAGCTTTTGGACATCGTTTCGTTAGGTAAAGAAGCCAATAGAGCAAGTTAGGTTCAAAGTGGCACGAAACGTGAAAAACTTGTCCATGCATAGAATTGAGCATTCCTAAGGCATCAAAGTGGACCGTTATGCTCTATTTAGTGTTCTTAGAAGTCTTAACTTGCTAGTTTAGCTGTTGCACAACGTTTCGTTTGGTAAAGAAGCCAATAGACCAAGTTAAGTTCAAAATTTCACGAAACGTGAAAAACTTGTGCATGCGTAGAATTGAGCATTCCTAAGGCATCAAAGTGGACCGTTATACTCTATTTGGTGTTCTTAGAAGTCTTAACTTGCTAGTTTAGCATGTGGAAAACGTTTCGTTAGGTAAAGAAGCCAATAGACCAAGTTAAGTTCAAAATGACACGAAACATGAAAAACTTGCCATGCATAGAATTGAGCATTCCTAAGGCATTAAAATAGACCGTTATACTCTTTTTAGTGTTGTTGGAAGTATTAACTTGCTAGTTTAGCTTTTGGACAACGTTTCGTTAGGTAAAGAAACCAATAGACCAAGTTAGGTTCAAAATGGCACGAAACGTGAAAAACTTGTCCATGCATAGAATTGAGCATTCCTAAGGCATCAAAATGGACCATTATACTCTATTTAATGTTCTTAGAAGTCTTAAGTTGCTAGTTTAGCTTTTGGACAACGTTTCGTTAGGTAAAGAAGCCAATAGACCAAGTCAAGTTCAAAATGACACGAAACATGAAAAACATGCCACGCATAGAATTGAGCATTCCTAAGGCATTAAAATAGACCGTGATACTCTTTTTAGTGTTCTTGGAAGTCCCAACTTGCTAGTTTAGCTTTTGGACAACGTTTCGTTAGGTAAAGAAGCCAATAGACCAAGTTAGGTTCAAAATGGCAAGAAACGTGAAAAACTTGTCTATGCATAGAATTGGGCATTCCTAAGGCATCAAAATGGACCGTTATACTCTATTTAGTGTTCTTAGAAGTCTTAACTTGCTAGTTTAGGTTTTGGAAATCGTTTCGTTACGTAAAGAAGCCAATAGACCAAGTTAAGTTCAAAATGGCACGAAACATGGAAAACTTGTGCATGCATAGAATTGAGCATTCACAAGGCATCAAAATAGACCGTTATACTCTATTTAGTGTTTGTAGAAGTCTTAAGTTGCTAGTTTAGCTTTTGGACAACGTTTCGTTAGGTAAAGATGCCAAAAGACCAAGTCAAGTTCAAAATGACACGAAACGTGAAAAACTTGCCATGCATAGTATTGAGCATTCCTAAGGCATTAAAATAGACCGTCATACTCTTTTGAGTGTTCTAGGAAGTCCTAACTTGCTAGTTTAGCTTTTGGACAACGTTTCGTTGGGTAAAGAAGCCAATAGACCAAGTTAAGTCTAAAATGGCACGAAACATGAAAAACTTGCCACGCATAGAATTGAGTATTGCTAAAGCATCAAAATAGACCGTTATACTCTTTTTAGTATTCTTGGAAGTCTTAACTTGCTAGTTTAGCTTTTGGACAACGTTTCATTAGGTAAAGAAGCCAATTGACCAAGTTAAGTTCACAATTGCACGAAACATAGAAAACTTGCCACGCATAGAATTGAGTATTCCTAAGGCATCAAAATCGACCGTTAGACTCTTTTTAGTGTTCTTGGAAGTCCTAACTTGCTAGTTTAGCTTTTGGACATCGTTTCGTTAGGTAAAGAAGCCAATAGACTAAGTTAAGTGCAAAATGGCACGAAACATGGAAAACTTCCGCATGCATAGAATTGAGCATTCCTAAGGCATCAAAATAGACCGTTATACTCTATTTAGTGTTCTTAGAAGTCTTAACTTGCTAGCTTAGCTTTTGGACATCGTTTCGTTAGGTAAAGAAGCCAATAGACCAAGTTAAGTTCAAAATGGCACAAAACGTGAAAAACTTGTCCATGCATAGAATTGAGCATTCCTAAGGCATCAAAATGGACCGTTACGCTCTATTTAGTGTTCATAGAAGTCTTAACTTGCTAGTTTAGCTTTTGTACATCGTTTCGTTAGGTAAAGAAGCCAATAGACCAAGTTAAGTTCAAAATGGCACGAAACGTGAAAAACTTGTCCATGCATAGAATTGAGCATTCCTAAGGCATCAAAATGGACCGTTACACTCTATTTAGTGTTCTTAGAAGTCTTAACTTGCTAGTTTAGCTTTTGGACAACGTTTCGTTTGGTAAAGAAGCCAATAGACCAAGTTAAGTTCAAAATGGCACGAAACGTGAAAAACTTGTCCATGCATAGAATTGAGCATTCCTAAGGCATCAAAATGGACCGTTATGCTCTATTTAGTGTTCTTAGAAGTCTTAACTTGCTAGTTTAGCTTTTGGACATCGTTTCGTTAGGTAAAGAAGCCAATAGACCAAGTTAAGTTCAAAATGGCACGAAACGTGAAAAACTTGTCCATGCATAGAATTGAGCATTCCTAAGGCATCAAAATGGACCGTTATGCTCTATTTAGTGTTCTTAGAAGTCTTAACTTGCTAATTTAGCTTTTGGAAATCGTTTCGTTAGGTAAAGAAGCCAATAGACCAAGTTAAGTTCAAAATGGCACGAAACATGGAAAACTTGCGCATGTACAAAATTGCGCATTCCTAAGGCATCAAAATAGACCGTTATGCTCTATTTAGTGTTCTTAGAAGTCTTAACTTGCTAGCTTAGCTTTTGGACATCGTTTCGTTAGGTAAAGAAGCCAATAGACTAAGTTAAGTTCAAAATGGCACGAAACATGGAAAACTTGCGCATACATAGAATTGAGCATTCCTAAGGCATCAAAATAGACCGTTATACTCTATTTAGTGTTCTTAGAAGTATTACCTTGCTAGCTTAGCTTTTGGACATCGTTTCGTTAGGTAAAGAAGCCAATAGACCAAGTTAAGTTCAAAATGGCACGAAACGTGAAAAACTTGTCCATGCATAGAATTGAGCATTCATAAGGCATCAAAATGGACCGTTACGCTCTATTTAGTGTTCTTAGAA
Source organism: Tripterygium wilfordii (assembly GCF_013401445.1). Taxonomy (NCBI): domain Eukaryota; kingdom Viridiplantae; phylum Streptophyta; class Magnoliopsida; order Celastrales; family Celastraceae; genus Tripterygium; species Tripterygium wilfordii. The sequence continues at coordinate 8,005,037 of NC_052253.1, forward strand.
GTCTTAACTTGCTAGTTTAGCTTTTGGACATCGTTTCGTTAGGTAAAGAAGCCACTAGACCAAGTTAAGTTCAAAATGGCACGAAACGTGAAAAACTTGTCCATGCATAGAATTGAGCATTCCTAAGGCATCAAAATGGACCGTTATGCTCTATTTAGTGTTCTTAGAAGTCTTAACCTGCTAGTTTAGCTTTTGGACATCGTTTCGTTAGGTAAAGAAGCCAATAGACCAAGTTAGGTTCAAAATGGCACGAAACGTGAAAAACTTGTTCATGCATAGAGTTGAGCATTCCTATGGCATCAAAATAGACCGTTATACTCTATTTAGTGTTCTTAGAAGTCTTAACTTGCTAGCTTTGCTTTTGGACATCGTTTCGTTAGGTAAAGAAGCCAATAGACCAAGTTAAGTTCAAAATGGCACGAAACGTGAAAAACTTTTCCATGCATAGAATTGGGCATTCCTAAGGCATCAAAATGGACCGTTATGCTCTATTTAGTGTTCTTAGAAGTCTTAACTTGCTAATTTAGCTTTTGGACATCGTTTCGTTAGGTAAAGAAGCTAATAGACAAAATTAGGTTCAAAATTGCATGAAACGTGAAAAACTTGTCCATGCATAGAATTGAGCATTCCTAAGGCATAAAAATGGACCGTTATGCTCTATTTAGTGTTCTTAGAAGTCTTAACTTGCTAATTTAGCTTTTGGAAATCGTTTCGTTAGGTAAAGAAGCCAATAGACCAAGTTAAGTTCACAATTGCATGAAATGTGAAAAACTTGTCTATGCATGGAATTGAGCATTCCTAAGGCATCAAAGTGGATCGTTATACTCTATTAAGTGTTCTCAGAAGTCTTAACTTGCCATTTTAGCTTTTGGACAATGTTTCGTTAGGTAAAGAAGCCAATAGACCAAGTTAAGTTTAAAATGGCACGAAACATGAAAAACTTGCCACGCATAGAATTGAGTATTCCTAAGGCATTAAAATAGACCGTTATACTCTTTGTAGTGTTCTTGGAAGTCTTAACTTGCTAGTTTAGCTTTTGGAAATCGTTTTGTTACGTAAAGAAGCCAATAGACCAAGTTAAGTTCAAAATTGCACGAAACGTGAAAAACTTGTCTATGCATAGAACTGAGCATTACTAAGGCATCAAAATGGACCTTTATACTCTATTTAGTGTTCTTAGAAGTCTTAATTTGCTAGTTTAGCTTTTGGACAACGTTTCGTTAGGTAAAGAAGCCAATAAACCAAGTTAGGTTCAAAATGGCACGAAACGTGAAAAACTTGTTCATGCATAGAATTGAGCATTCCTAAGGCATCAAAATAGACCGTTATACTCTATTTAGTGTTCTTCGAAGTCTTAACTTGCTAGCTTAGCTTTTGGACATCGTTTCGTTAGGTAAAGAAGCCAATAGACCAAGTCAAGTTCAAAATGACACGAAACATGAAAAACTTGCCATGCATAGAATTGAGGTTTCCTAAGGCATTAAAATAGAAAGTTATACTCTTTTAAGTGTTCTTGGAAGTCCTAACTTGCTAGTTTAGCTTTTGGACAACGTTTCGTTCGGTAAAGAAGCCAATAGACCAAGTTAGGTTCAAAATTGCACGAAACGTGAAAAACTTGTCTACGCATAGAATTGAGCATTCCTAAGGCATCAAAATGGAAAGTTATACTCTATTTAGTGTTCTTAGAATTCTTAACTTGCTAGTTTAGCTTTTGGACAACGTTTCGTTAGGTAAAGAAGCCAATAGACCAAGTTAAGTTCAAAATGGCACGAAACGTGAAAAACTTGTGCATGCATAGAATTGAGCATTCCTAAGGCATCAAAATGGACCGTTATGTTCTATTTAGTGTTCTTAGAAGTCTTAACTTGCTAGTTTAGCTTTTGGACATCGTTTCGTTAGGTAAAGAAGCCAATAGACCAAGTTAGGTTAAAAATTGCATGAAACGTGAAAAACTTGTCCATGCATAGAATTGAGCATTCCTAAGGCATCAAAATGGACCTTTATGCTCTATTTAGTGTTCTCAAAAGTCTTAACTTGCTAGTTTAGCTTTTGGATAACGTTTCGTTAGGGAAAGAAGCCAATAGACCAAGTTAGGTTCAAAATGGCACGAAACGTGAAAAACTTGTTCATGCATAGAATTGAGCATTCCTAAGGCATCAAAATAGACCGTTATACTCTATTTAGTGTTCTTAGAAGTCTTAACTTGCTAGCTTAGCTTTTGGACATCGTTTCGTTAGGTAAAGAAGCCAATAGACCAAGTTAAGTTCAAAATGGCACGAAACGTGAAAAACTTATCAATGCATAGAATTGAGCATTCCTAAGGCATCAAAATGGACCGTTATGCTCTATTTAGTGTTCTTAGAAGTCTTAACTTGCTAGTTTAGCTTTTGGACATCGTTTCGTTAGGTAAAGAAGCCAATAGACCAAGTTAGGTTCAAAATTGCATGAAACGTGAAAAACTTGTCCATGCATAGAATTGAGCATTCCTAAGGCATCAAAATGGACCGTTATGCTCTATTTAGTGTTCTTAGAAGACTTAACTTGCTAGTTTAGCTTTTGGACAACGTTTCGTTAGGTAAAGAAGCCAATAGACCAAGTTAGGTTCAAAATGGCACGAAACGTGAAAAACTTGTTCATGCATAGAATTGAGCATTCCTAAGGTATCAAAATCGACCGTTATACTCTATTTAGTGTTCTTAGAAGTCTTAACTTGCTAGCTTAGCTTTTGGACATCGTTTCGTTAGGTAAAGAAGCCAATAGACCATGTTAGGTTCAAATTGGCACGAAACGTGAAAAACTTGTTCATGCATTGAATTGAGCATTCCTAAGGCATCAAAATCGACCGTTATACTCTATTTAGTGTTCTTAAAAGTCTTAACTTGCTAGCTTAGCTTTTGGACATCGTTTCGTTAGGTAAAGAAGCCAATAGACCAAGTTAAGTTCGAAATGACACGAAACGTGAAAAACTTGTCCATGCATAGAATTGAGCATTCCTAAGGCATCAAAATGGACGGTTATGCTCTATTTAGTGTTCTTAGAAGTCTTAACTTGCTAGTTTAGCTTTTGGACAATGTTTCGTTATGTAAAGAAGCCAATAGACCAAGTTAGGTTCAAAATGGCACGAAACGTGAAAAACTTGTCCACGCATAGAATTGAGCATTCCTAAGGCATCAAAATGGACTGTTATACTCTATTTAGTGTTCTTAGAAGTCTTAACTTGCTAGTTTAGCTTTTGGACAACGTTTCGTTAGGTAAAGAAGCCAATAGACCAAGTCAAGTTCAAAATGACACGAAACATGAAAAACTTGCCATGCATAGAATTTAGCATTTCTAAGGCATTAAAATAGACCGTTATACTCTTTTTAGTGTTCTTGGAAGTCTTAACTTGCTAGTTTAACTTTTGGACAACGTTTCGTTAGGTAAAGAAGCCAATAGACCAAGTTAGGTTCAAAATGGCACGAAACGTGAAAAACTTGTCCATGCATAGAATTGAGCATTCCTAATGCATTAAAATGGACAGCTATAATCTATTTAGTGTCCTTAGAAGTCTTAAGTTTCTAGTTTAGCTTTTGGACAACGTTTCGTTAGGTAAAGAAGCCAATAGACCAAGTTAGGTTCAAAATGGCACGAAACGTGAAAAACTTGTCTATGCATAGAATTGAGCATTCCTAAGGCATCAAAATGGACCGTTATACTCTATTTAGTGTTCTTATAAGTCTTAACTTGATAGTTTAGCTTTTGGAAATCGTTTTGTTAGGTAAAGAAGCCAATAGACCATGTTAAGTTCAAAATGAGACGAAACATAGAAAACTTGACACGCATAGAATTGAGTATTCCTAAGGCATCAAAATAGACCGTTATACTCTTTTTAGTGTTCTTGGAAGTCTTAACTCTCAAGTTTAGCTTTTGGACAACGTTTCGTTAGGTAAAGAAGACAATAGACCAAGTTAAGTTCAAAATGGCACGAAACGTGAAAAACTTGTTCATGCATAGAATTGAGCATTCCTAAGGCATCAAAATAGACCGTTATACTCTATTTAGTGTTCTTAGAAGTCTTAACTTGCTAGCTTAGCTTTTGGACATCGTTTCGTTAGGTAAAGAAGCCAATAGACCAAGTTAAGTTCAAAATGGCACGAAACGTGAAAAACTTGTCCATGCATAGAATTGAGCATTCCTAAGGCATGAAAATGGACCGTTATGCTCTATTTAGTGTTCTTAGAAGTCTTAACTTGCTGGTTTAGCTTTTGGACATCGTTTCGTTAGGTAAAGAAGCCAATAGACCAAGTTAGGTTCAAAATTGCATGAAACGTGAAAAACTTGTCCATGCATAGAATTGAGCATTCCTAAGGCATCAAAATGGACCGTTATGCTCTATTTAGTGTTCTTAGAAGACTTAACTTGCTAGTTTAGCTTTTGGACAACGTTTCGTTAGGTAAAGAAGCCAATAGACCAAGTTAGGTTCAAAATGGCACGAAACGTGAAAAACTTGTTCATGCATAGAATTGAGCATTCCTAAGGCATCAAAATCGACCGTTATACTCTATTTAGTGTTCTTAGAAGTCTTAACTTGCTAGCTTAGCTTTTGGACATCGTTTCGTTAGGTAAAGAAGCCAATAGACCATGTTAGGTTCAAATTGGCACGAAACGTGAAAAACTTGTTCATGCATAGAATTGAGCATTCCTAAGGCATCAAAATCGACCGTTATACTCTATTTAGTGTTCTTAGAAGTCTTAACTTGCTAGTTTAGCTTTTGGACATCGTTTCGTTAGGTAAAGAAGCCAATAGACCAAGTTAGGTTCAAAATTGCATGAAACGTGAAAAACTTGTCCATGCATAGAATTGAGCATTCCTAAGGCATCAAAATGGACCGTTATGCTCTATTTAGTGTTCTTAGAAGACTTAACTTGCTAGTTTAGCTTTTGGACAACGTTTCGTTAGGTAAAGAAGCCAATAGACCAAGTTAGGTTCAAAATGGCACGAAACGTGAAAAACTTGTTCATGCATAGAATTGAGCATTCCTAAGGTATCAAAATCGACCGTTATACTCTATTTAGTGTTCTTAGAAGTCTTAACTTGCTAGCTTAGCTTTTGGACATCGTTTCGTTAGGTAAAGAAGCCAATAGACCATGTTAGGTTCAAATTGGCACGAAACGTGAAAAACTTGTTCATGCATAGAATTGAGCATTCCTAAGGCATCAAAATCGACCGTTATACTCTATTTAGTGTTCTTAAAAGTCTTAACTTGCTAGCTTAGCTTTTGGACATCGTTTCGTTAGGTAAAGAAGCCAATAGACCAAGTTAAGTTCGAAATGACACGAAACGTGAAAAACTTGTCCATGCATAGAATTGAGCATTCCTAAGGCATCAAAATGGACCGTTATGCTCTATTTAGTGTTCTTAGAAGTCTTAACTTGCTAGTTTAGCTTTTGGACAATGTTTCGTTATGTAAAGAAGCCAATAGACCAAGTTAGGTTCAAAATGGCACGAAACGTGAAAAACTTGTCCACGCATAGAATTGAGCATTCCTAAGGCATCAAAATGGACTGTTATACTCTATTTAGTGTTCTTAGAAGTCTTAACTTGCTAGTTTAGCTTTTGGACAACGTTTCGTTAGGTAAAGAAGCCAATAGACCAAGTCAAGTTCAAAATGACACGAAACATGAAAAACTTGCCATGCATAGAATTTAGCATTTCTAAGGCATTAAAATAGACCGTTATACTCTTTTTAGTGTTCTTGGAAGTCTTAACTTGCTAGTTTAACTTTTGGACAACGTTTCGTTAGGTAAAGAAGCCAATAGACCAAGTTAGGTTCAAAATGGCACGAAACGTGAAAAACTTGTCCATGCATAGAATTGAGCATTCCTAATGCATTAAAATGGACAGCTATAATCTATTTAGTGTCCTTAGAAGTCTTAAGTTTCTAGTTTAGCTTTTGGACAACGTTTCGTTAGGTAAAGAAGCCAATAGACCAAGTTAGGTTCAAAATGGCACGAAACGTGAAAAACTTGTCCATGCATAGAATTGAGCATTCCTAATGCATTAAAATGGACAGCTATAATCTATTTAGTGTCCTTAGAAGTCTTAAGTTTCTAGTTTAGCTTTTGGACAACGTTTCGTTAGGTAAAGAAGCCAATAGACCAAGTTAGGTTCAAAATGGCACGAAACGTGAAAAACTTGTCTATGCATAGAATTGAGCATTCCTAAGGCATCAAAATGGACCGTTATACTCTATTTAGTGTTCTTATAAGTCTTAACTTGATAGTTTAGCTTTTGGAAATCGTTTTGTTAGGTAAAGAAGCCAATAGACCATGTTAAGTTCAAAATGAGACGAAACATAGAAAACTTGACACGCATAGAATTGAGTATTCCTAAGGCATCAAAATAGACCGTTATACTCTTTTTAGTGTTCTTGGAAGTCTTAACTCTCAAGTTTAGCTTTTGGACAACGTTTCGTTAGGTAAAGAAGACAATAGACCAAGTTAAGTTCAAAATGGCACGAAACGTGAAAAACTTGTTCATGCATAGAATTGAGCATTCCTAAGGCATCAAAATAGACCGTTATACTCTATTTAGTGTTCTTAGAAGTCTTAACTTGCTAGCTTAGCTTTTGGACATCGTTTCGTTAGGTAAAGAAGCCAATAGACCAAGTTAAGTTCAAAATGGCACGAAACGTGAAAAACTTGTCCATGCATAGAATTGAGCATTCCTAAGGCATGAAAATGGACCGTTATGCTCTATTTAGTGTTCTTAGAAGTCTTAACTTGCTGGTTTAGCTTTTGGACATCGTTTCGTTAGGTAAAGAAGCCAATAGACCAAGTTAGGTTCAAAATTGCATGAAACGTGAAAAACTTGTCCATGCATAGAATTGAGCATTCCTAAGGCATCAAAATGGACCGTTATGCTCTATTTAGTGTTCTTAGAAGACTTAACTTGCTAGTTTAGCTTTTGGACAACGTTTCGTTAGGTAAAGAAGCCAATAGACCAAGTTAGGTTCAAAATGGCACGAAACGTGAAAAACTTGTTCATGCATAGAATTGAGCATTCCTAAGGCATCAAAATCGACCGTTATACTCTATTTAGTGTTCTTAGAAGTCTTAACTTGCTAGCTTAGCTTTTGGACATCGTTTCGTTAGGTAAAGAAGCCAATAGACCATGTTAGGTTCAAATTGGCACGAAACGTGAAAAACTTGTTCATGCATAGAATTGAGCATTCCTAAGGCATCAAAATCGACCGTTATACTCTATTTAGTGTTCTTAGAAGTCTTAACTTGCTAGTTTAGCTTTTGGACATCGTTTCGTTAGGTAAAGAAGCCAATAGACCAAGTTAGGTTCAAAATTGCATGAAACGTGAAAAACTTGTCCATGCATAGAATTGAGCATTCCTAAGGCATCAAAATGGACCGTTATGCTCTATTTAGTGTTCTTAGAAGACTTAACTTGCTAGTTTAGCTTTTGGACAACGTTTCGTTAGGTAAAGAAGCCAATAGACCAAGTTAGGTTCAAAATGGCACGAAACGTGAAAAACTTGTTCATGCATAGAATTGAGCATTCCTAAGGTATCAAAATCGACCGTTATACTCTATTTAGTGTTCTTAGAAGTCTTAACTTGCTAGCTTAGCTTTTGGACATCGTTTCGTTAGGTAAAGAAGCCAATAGACCATGTTAGGTTCAAATTGGCACGAAACGTGAAAAACTTGTTCATGCATAGAATTGAGCATTCCTAAGGCATCAAAATCGACCGTTATACTCTATTTAGTGTTCTTAAAAGTCTTAACTTGCTAGCTTAGCTTTTGGACATCGTTTCGTTAGGTAAAGAAGCCAATAGACCAAGTTAAGTTCGAAATGACACGAAACGTGAAAAACTTGTCCATGCATAGAATTGAGCATTCCTAAGGCATCAAAATGGACCGTTATGCTCTATTTAGTGTTCTTAGAAGTCTTAACTTGCTAGTTTAGCTTTTGGACAATGTTTCGTTATGTAAAGAAGCCAATAGACCAAGTTAGGTTCAAAATGGCACGAAACGTGAAAAACTTGTCCACGCATAGAATTGAGCATTCCTAAGGCATCAAAATGGACTGTTATACTCTATTTAGTGTTCTTAGAAGTCTTAACTTGCTAGTTTAGCTTTTGGACAACGTTTCGTTAGGTAAAGAAGCCAATAGACCAAGTCAAGTTCAAAATGACACGAAACATGAAAAACTTGCCATGCATAGAATTTAGCATTTCTAAGGCATTAAAATAGACCGTTATACTCTTTTTAGTGTTCTTGGAAGTCTTAACTTGCTAGTTTAACTTTTGGACAACGTTTCGTTAGGTAAAGAAGCCAATAGACCAAGTTAGGTTCAAAATGGCACGAAACGTGAAAAACTTGTCCATGCATAGAATTGAGCATTCCTAATGCATTAAAATGGACAGCTATAATCTATTTAGTGTCCTTAGAAGTCTTAAGTTTCTAGTTTAGCTTTTGGACAACGTTTCGTTAGGTAAAGAAGCCAATAGACCAAGTTAGGTTCAAAATGGCACGAAACGTGAAAAACTTGTCTATGCATAGAATTGAGCATTCCTAAGGCATCAAAATGGACCGTTATACTCTATTTAGTGTTCTTATAAGTCTTAACTTGATAGTTTAGCTTTTGGAAATCGTTTTGTTAGGTAAAGAAGCCAATAGACCATGTTAAGTTCAAAATGAGACGAAACATAGAAAACTTGACACGCATAGAATTGAGTATTCCTAAGGCATCAAAATAGACCGTTATACTCTTTTTAGTGTTCTTGGAAGTCTTAACTCTCAAGTTTAGCTTTTGGACAACGTTTCGTTAGGTAAAGAAGACAATAGACCAAGTTAAGTTCAAAATGGCACGAAACGTTAATAAGTTGTCCATGCATAGAATTGATCATTCCTAAGGCATCAAAACGGACCTTTATGCTCTATTTAGTGTTCTTAGAAGTCTTAACTTGCTGGTTTAGCTTTTGGACATCGTTTCGTTAGGTAAAGAAGCCAATAGACCAAGTTAAGTTTAAAATGGCACGAAACGTGAAAAACTTGTGCATGCATAGAATTGAGCATTCCTAAGTCATCAAAATGGACTGTTATGTTCTATTTAGTGTTCTTAGAAGTCTTAACTTGCTAGTTTAGCTTTTGGACATCGTTTCGTTAGGCAAAGAAGCCAATAGACCAAGTTAGGTTCAAAATTGCATGAAACGTGAAAAACTTGTCCATGCATAGAATTGAGCATTCCTAAGGCATGAAAATGGACCGTTATGCTCTATTTAGTGTTCTTAGAAGTCTTAACTTGCTAGTTTAGCTTTTGGACAACGTTTCGTTAGGTAAAGAAGCCAATAGACCAAGTTAGGTTCAAAATGGCACGAAACGTGAAAAACTTCTTCATGCACAGAATTGAGGATTCCCAAGGCATCAAAATAGACCGTTATACTCTATTTAGTGTTCTTTGAAGTCTTAACTTGCTAGCTTAGCTTTTGGACATCGTTTCGTTAGGTAAAGAAGCCAATAGACCAAGTTAAGTTCAAAATGGCACGAAACGTGAATAAGTTGTCCATGCATAGAATTGAGCATTCCTAAGGCATCAAAATGGACTGTTATGCTTTATTTAGTGTTCTTAGAAGTCTTAACTTGATAGTTTAGCTTTTGGACATCGTTTCGTTAGGTAAAGAAGCCAATAGACCAAGTTAGGTTCAAAATTGCATAAAACGTGAAAAACTTGTCCATGCATAGAATTGAGCATTCCTAAGGCATCAAAATGGACCGTTACGCTCTATTTAGTGTTCTTAGAAGTCTTAACTTGCTAGTTTAGCTTTTGCACAACGTTTCGTTAGGTAAAGAAGCCAATAGACCAAGTCAAGTTCAAAATGACACGAAACATGAAAAACTTGCCATGCATAGAATTTAGCATTTCTAAGGCATTAAAATAGACCGTTATACTCTTTTTAGTGTTCTTGGAAGTCTTAACTTGCTAGTTTAACTTTTGGACAACGTTTCGTTAGGTAAAGAAGCCAATAGACCAAGTTAGGTTCAAAATGGCACGAAACGTGAAAAACTTGTCCATGCATAGAATTGAGCATTCCTAATGCATTAAAATGGACAGCTATAATCTATTTAGTGTCCTTAGAAGTCTTAAGTTTCTAGTTTAGCTTTTGGACAACGTTTCGTTAGGTAAAGAAGCCAATAGACCAAGTTAGGTTCAAAATGGCACGAAACGTGAAAAACTTGTCTATGCATAGAATTGAGCATTCCTAAGGCATCAAAATGGACCGTTATACTCTATTTAGTGTTCTTATAAGTCTTAACTTGATAGTTTAGCTTTTGGAAATCGTTTTGTTAGGTAAAGAAGCCAATAGACCATGTTAAGTTCAAAATGAGACGAAACATAGAAAACTTGACACGCATAGAATTGAGTATTCCTAAGGCATCAAAATAGACCGTTATACTCTTTTTAGTGTTCTTGGAAGTCTTAACTCTCAAGTTTAGCTTTTGGACAACGTTTCGTTAGGTAAAGAAGACAATAGACCAAGTTAAGTTCAAAATGGCACGAAACGTTAATAAGTTGTCCATGCATAGAATTGATCATTCCTAAGGCATCAAAACGGACCTTTATGCTCTATTTAGTGTTCTTAGAAGTCTTAACTTGCTGGTTTAGCTTTTGGACATCGTTTCGTTAGGTAAAGAAGCCAATAGACCAAGTTAAGTTTAAAATGGCACGAAACGTGAAAAACTTGTGCATGCATAGAATTGAGCATTCCTAAGTCATCAAAATGGACTGTTATGTTCTATTTAGTGTTCTTAGAAGTCTTAACTTGCTAGTTTAGCTTTTGGACATCGTTTCGTTAGGCAAAGAAGCCAATAGACCAAGTTAGGTTCAAAATTGCATGAAACGTGAAAAACTTGTCCATGCATAGAATTGAGCATTCCTAAGGCATGAAAATGGACCGTTATGCTCTATTTAGTGTTCTTAGAAGTCTTAACTTGCTAGTTTAGCTTTTGGACAACGTTTCGTTAGGTAAAGAAGCCAATAGACCAAGTTAGGTTCAAAATGGCACGAAACGTGAAAAACTTCTTCATGCACAGAATTGAGGATTCCCAAGGCATCAAAATAGACCGTTATACTCTATTTAGTGTTCTTTGAAGTCTTAACTTGCTAGCTTAGCTTTTGGACATCGTTTCGTTAGGTAAAGAAGCCAATAGACCAAGTTAAGTTCAAAATGGCACGAAACGTGAATAAGTTGTCCATGCATAGAATTGAGCATTCCTAAGGCATCAAAATGGACTGTTATGCTTTATTTAGTGTTCTTAGAAGTCTTAACTTGATAGTTTAGCTTTTGGACATCGTTTCGTTAGGTAAAGAAGCCAATAGACCAAGTTAGGTTCAAAATTGCATAAAACGTGAAAAACTTGTCCATGCATAGAATTGAGCATTCCTAAGGCATCAAAATGGACCGTTACGCTCTATTTAGTGTTCTTAGAAGTCTTAACTTGCTAGTTTAGCTTTTGCACAACGTTTCGTTAGGTAAAGAAGCCAATAGACCAAGTTAGGTTTAAAATGGCACGAAACGTGAAAAACTTGTTCATGCATAGAATTGAGCATTCCTAAGGCATCAAAATCGACCGTTATACTCTATTTAGTGTTCTTAGAAGTCTTAACTTGCTAGCTTAGCTCTTGGACATCGTTTCGTTAGGTAGAGAAGCCAATAGACCAAGTTAAGTTCAAAATGGCACGAAACATTGAAAACTTGACACGCATAGAATTGAGTATTCCTAAGGCATCAAAAATGACCATTATACTCTTTTTAGTGTTCTTGGAAGTTCTAACTTGCAAGTTTAGCTTTTCGACAACGTTTCGTTAGGTAAAGAAGCCAATAGACCAAGTTAAGTTCAAAATGGCACGAAACGTGAAAAACTTGTGCATGCATAGAATTGAGCATTCCTAAGGCATCAAAATGGACCGTTATACTCTATTTAGTGTTCTTAGAAGTCTTAACTTGCTAGCTTAGCTTTTGGACATCGTTTCGTTAGGTAAAGAAACCAATAGACCAAGTTAAGTTCAAAATGGCACGAAACGTGAATAAGTTGTCCATGCATTGAATTGAGCATTCCTAAGGCATTAAAATGGACCGTTATGCTCTATTTAGTGTTCTTAGAAGTCTTAACTTGCTAGTTTAGCTTTTGGACAATGTTTCGTTAGGTAAAGAAGCCAATAGACCAAGTTAGGTTCAAAATGGCACGAAACGTGAGAAACTTGTCCATGCATAGAATTGAGCATTCCTAAGGCATTAAAATGGACAATTATAATCTATTTAGTGTCTTTAGAAGTCTTAAGTTTCTAGTTTATCTTTTGGACAACGTTTCGTTAGGCAAAGAAGCCAATAGACCAAGTCAAGTTCAAAATGACACGAAACATGAAAAACATGTCATTCATAGAATTGAGCATTCCTAAGGCATTAAAATAGACCGTTATACTCTTTTGAGTGTTCTTGGAAGTCTTAACTTGCTAGTTTAGCTTTTGGACAACGTTTCGTTAGGTAAAGAAGCCAATAGACCAAGTTAGGTTGAAAATGGCACGAAACGTCAAAAACTTGTCTACGCATCGAATTGAGCATTCCTAAGGCATCAAAATGGACCGTTATACTCTATTTAGTGTTCTTGGAAGTCTCAACTTGCTAGTTTAGCTTTTGGAAATCGTTTTGTTAGGTAAAGAAGCCAATAGACCAAGTTAAGTTCAAAATGGCACGAAACATAGAAAACTTGACACGCATAGAATTGAGTATTCCTAAGGCATCAAAATAGACCGTTACACTCTTTTTAGTTTTCTTGGAGGTCTTAACTTGCAAGTTTAGCTTTTGGACAACGTTTCGTTAGGTAAAGAAGCAAATAGACCAAGTTAAGTTCAAAATGGCACGAAACGTGAAAAACTTGTGCATGCATAGAATTGAGCATTCCTAAGTCATCAAAATGGACCGTTATGTTCTATTTAGTGTTCTTAGAAGTCTTAACTTGCTAGTTTAGCTTTTGGACATCGTTTCGTTAGGTAAAGAAGCCAATAGACCAAGTTAGGTTCAAAATTGCATGAAACGTGAAAAGCTTGTCCATGCATAGAATTGAGCATTCCTAAGGCATCAAAATGGACCGTTATGCTCTATTTAGTGTTCTTAGAAGTCTTAGCTTGCTAGTTTAGCTTTTGGACAACGTTTCGTTAGGTAAAGAAGCCAATAGACCAAGTTAGGTTCAAAATGGCACGAAACGTGAAAAACTTCTTCATGCATAGAATTGAGCATTCCCAAGGCATCAAAATAGACCGTTATACTCAATTTAGTGTTTTTAGAAGTCTTAACTTGCTAGCTTAGCTTTTGGACATCGTTTCGTTAGGTAAAGAAGCCAATAGACCAAGTTAAGTTCAAAATGGCACGAAACGTGAATAAGTTGTCCATGCATAGAATTGAGCATTCCTAAGGCATCAAAATGGACCTTTATGCTCTATTTAGTGTTCTTAGAAGTCTTAACTTGCTGGTTTAGCTTTTGGACATCGTTTCGTTAGGTAAAGAAGCCAATAGACCAAGTTAGGTTCAAAATTGCATGAAACGTGAAAAACTTGTCCATGCATAGAATTGAGCATTCCTAAGGCATCAAAATGGACCGTTATGTTCTATTTAGTGTTCTTAGAAGTCTTGACTTGCTAGTTTAGCTTTTGGACATCGTTTCGTTAGGTAAAGAAGCCAATAGACCAAGTTAGGTTCAAAATTGCATGAAACGTGAAAAGCTTGTCCATGCATAGAATTGAGCATTCCTAAGGCATCAAAATGGACCGTTATGCTCTATTTAGTGTTCTTAGAAGTCTTAGCTTGCTAGTTTAGCTTTTGGACAACGTTTCGTTAGGAAAAGAAGCCAATAGACCAAGTTAGGTTCAAAATGGCACGAAACGTGAAAAACTTCTTCATGCATAGAATTGAGCATTCCCAAGGCATCAAAATAGACCGTTATACTCAATTTAGTGTTCTTAGAAGTCTTAACTTGCTAGCTTAGCTTTTGGACATCGTTTAGTTAGGTAAAGAAGCCAATAGACCAAGTTAAGTTCAAAATGGCACGAAACGTGAATAAGTTGTCCATGCATAGAATTGAGCATTCCTAAGGCATCAAAATGGACTGTTATGCTCTATTTAGTGTTCTTAGAAGTCTTAATTTGCTAGTTTAGCTTTTGGACAACGTTTCGTTAGGTAAAGAAGCCAATAGACCAAGTTAGGTTCAAAATGGCACGAAACGTGAAAAACTTGTGCATGCATAGAATTGAGCATTCCTAAGGCATCAAAATGGACCGTTATGTTCTATTTAGTGTTCTTAGAAGTCTTAACTTGCTAGTTTAGCTTTTGGACATCGTTTCGTTAGGTAAAGAAGCCAATAGACCAAGTTAGGTTCAAAATTGCATGAAACGTGAAAAGCTTGTCCATGCATAGAATTGAGCATTCCTAAGGCATCAAAATGGACCGTTATGCTCTATTTAGTGTTCTTAGAAGTCTTAGCTTGCTAGTTTAGCTTTTGGACAACGTTTCGTTAGGTAAAGAAGCCAATAGACCAAGTTAGGTTCAAAATGGCACGAAACGTGAAAAACTTCTTCATGCATAGAATTGAGCATTCCCAAGGCATCAAAATAGACCGTTATACTCAATTTAGTGTTCTTAGAAGTCTTAACTTGCTAGCTTAGCTTTTGGACATCGTTTCGTTAGGTAAAGAAGCCAATAGACCAAGTTAAGTTCAAAATGGCACGAAACGTTAATAAGTTGTCCATGCATAGAATTGAGCATTCCTAAGGCATCAAAACGGACCTTTATGCTCTATTTAGTGTTCTTAGAAGTCTTAACTTGCTGGTTTAGCTTTTGGACATCGTTTCGTTAGGTAAAGAAGCCAATAGACCAAGTTAAGTTTAAAATGGCACGAAACGTGAAAAACTTGTGCATGCATAGAATTGAGCATTCCTAAGTCATCAAAATGGACCGTTATGTTCTATTTAGTGTTCTTAGAAGTCTTAACTTGCTAGTTTAGCTTTTGGACATCGTTTCGTGAGGTAAAGAAGCCAATAGACCAAGTTAGGTTCAAAATTGCATGAAACGTGAAAAGCTTGTCCATGCATAGAATTGAGCATTCCTAAGGCATCAAAATGGACCGTTATGCTCTATTTAGTGTTCTTAGAAGTCTTAGCTTGCTAGTTTAGCTTTTGGACAACGTTTCGTTAGGTAAAGAAACCAATAGACCAAGTTAGGTTCAAAATGGCACGAAACGTGAAAAACTTCTTCATGCATAGAATTGAGCATTCCCAAGGCATCAAAATAGATCGTTATACTCAATTTAGTGTTCTTAGAAGTCTTAACTTGCTAGCTTAGCTTTTGGACATCGTTTCGTTAGGTAAAGAAGCCAATAGACCAAGTTAGGTTCAAAATTGCATGAAACGTGAAAAGCTTGTCCATGCATAGAATTGAGCATTCCTAAGGCATCAAAATGGACCGTTATGCTCTATTTAGTGTTCTTAGAAGTCTTAGCTTGCTAGTTTAGCTTTTGGACAACGTTTCGTTAGGTAAAGAAGCCAATAGACCAAGTTAGGTTCAAAATGGCACGAAACGTGAAAAACTTCTTCATGCATAGAATTGAGCATTCCCAAGGCATCAAAATAGACCGTTATACTCAATTTAGTGTTTTTAGAAGTCTTAACTTGCTAGCTTAGCTTTTGGACATCGTTTCGTTAGGTAAAGAAGCCAATAGACCAAGTTAAGTTCAAAATGGCACGAAACGTGAATAAGTTGTCCATGCATAGAATTGAGCATTCCTAAGGCATCAAAATGGACCGTTATGCTCTATTTAGTGTTCTTAGAAGTCTTAGCTTGCTAGTTTAGCTTTTGGACAACGTTTCGTTAGGAAAAGAAGCCAATAGACCAAGTTAGGTTCAAAATGGCACGAAACGTGAAAAACTTCTTCATGCATAGAATTGAGCATTCCCAAGGCATCAAAATAGACCGTTATACTCAATTTAGTGTTCTTAGAAGTCTTAACTTGCTAGCTTAGCTTTTGGACATCGTTTAGTTAGGTAAAGAAGCCAATAGACCAAGTTAAGTTCAAAATGGCACGAAACGTGAATAAGTTGTCCATGCATAGAATTGAGCATTCCTAAGGCATCAAAATGGACCGTTATGCTCTATTTAGTGTTCTTAGAAGTCTTAACTTGCTAGTTTAGCTTTTGGACAACGTTTCGTTAGGTAAAGAAGCCAATAGACCAAGTTAGGTTCAAAATGGCACGAAACGTGAAAAACTTGTCATGCATAGAATTGAGCATTCCTAAGGCATCAAAATGGACCGTTATGCTCTATTTAGTGTTCTTAGAAGTCTTAACTTGCTAGTTTAGCTTTTGGACATCGTTTCGTTAGGTAAAGAAGCCAATAGACCAAGTTAGGTTCAAAATTGCATGAAACGTGAAAAGCTTGTCCATGCATAGAATTGAGCATTCCTAAGGCATCAAAATGGACCGTTATGCTCTATTTAGTGTTCTTAGAAGTCTTAACTTGCTAGTTTAGCTTTTGGACAACGTTTCGTTAGGTAAAGAAGCCAATAGACCAAGTTAGGTTCAAAATGGCACGAAACGTGAAAAAGCTTGTCCATGCATAGAATTGAGCATTCCTAAGGCATCAAAATGGACCGTTATGCTCTATTTAGTGTTCTTAGAAGTCTTAACTTGCTAGTTTAGCTTTTGGACATCGTTTCGTTAGGTAAAGAAGCCAATAGACCAAGTTAAGTTCAAAATGGCACGAAACGTGAAAAACTTGTCCATGCATAGAATTGAGCATTCCTAAGGCATCAAAATGGACCGTTATGCTCTATTTAGTGTTCTTAGAAGTCTTAACTTGCTAGTTTAGCTTTTGGACATCGTTTCGTTAGGTAAAGAAGCCAATAGACCAAGTTAGGTTCAAAATTGCACTGAAACGTGAAAAGCTTGTCCATGCATAGAATTGAGCATTCCTAAGGCATCAAAATGGACCGTTATGCTCTATTTAGTGTTCTTAGAAGTCTTAACTTGCTAGTTTAGCTTTTGGACAACGTTTCGTTAGGTAAAGAAGCCAATAGACCAAGTTAGGTTCAAAATGGCACGAAACGTGAAAAACTTCTTCATGCATAGAATTGAGCATTCCCAAGGCATCAAAATAGATCGTTATACTCAATTTAGTGTTCTTAGAATTCTTAACTTGCTAGCTTAGCTTTTGGACATCGTTTCGTTAGGTAAAGAAGCCAATAGACCAAGTTAGGTTCAAAATTGCATGAAACGTGAAAAGCTTGTCCATGCATAGAATTGAGCATTCCTAAGGCATCAAAATGGACCGTTATGCTCTATTTAGTGTTCTTAGAAGTCTTAGCTTGCTAGTTTAGCTTTTGGACAACGTTTCGTTAGGTAAAGAAGCCAATAGACCAAGTTAGGTTCAAAATGGCACGAAACGTGAAAAACTTCTTCATGCATAGAATTGAGCATTCCCAAGGCATCAAAATAGACCGTTATACTCAATTTAGTGTTTTTAGAAGTCTTAACTTGCTAGCTTAGCTTTTGGACATCGTTTCGTTAGGTAAAGAAGCCAATAGACCAAGTTAAGTTCAAAATGGCACGAAACGTGAATAAGTTGTCCATGCATAGAATTGAGCATTCCTAAGGCATCAAAATGGACCTTTATGCTCTATTTAGTGTTCTTAGAAGTCTTAACTTGCTGGTTTAGCTTTTGGACATCGTTTCGTTAGGTAAAGAAGCCAATAGACCAAGTTAGGTTCAAAATTGCATGAAACGTGAAAAACTTGTCCATGCATAGAATTGAGCATTCCTAAGGCATCAAAATGGACCGTTATGTTCTATTTAGTGTTCTTAGAAGTCTTAACTTGCTAGTTTAGCTTTTGGACATCGTTTCGTTAGGTAAAGAAGCCAATAGACCAAGTTAGGTTCAAAATTGCATGAAACGTGAAAAGCTTGTCCATGCATAGAATTGAGCATTCCTAAGGCATCAAAATGGACCGTTATGCTCTATTTAGTGTTCTTAGAAGTCTTAGCTTGCTAGTTTAGCTTTTGGACAACGTTTCGTTAGGTAAAGAAGCCAATAGACCAAGTTAGGTTCAAAATGGCACGAAACGTGAAAAACTTCTTCATGCATAGAATTGAGCATTCCCAAGGCATCAAAATAGACCGTTATACTCAATTTCGTGTTCTTAGAAGTCTTAACTTGCTAGCTTAGCTTTTGGACATCGTTTAGTTAGGTAAAGAAGCCAATAGACCAAGTTAAGTTCAAAATGGCACGAAACGTGAATAAGTTGTCCATGCATAGAATTGAGCATTCCTAAGGCATCAAAATGGACTGTTATGCTCTATTTAGTGTTCTTAGAAGTCTTAATTTGCTAGTTTAGCTTTTGGACAACGTTTCGTTAGGTAAAGAAGCCAATAGACCAAGTTAGGTTCAAAATGGCACGAAACGTGAAAAACTTGTGCATGCATAGAATTGAGCATTCCTAAGGCATCAAAATGGACCGTTATGTTCTATTTAGTGTTCTTAGAAGTCTTAACTTGCTAGTTTAGCTTTTGGACATCGTTTCGTTAGGTAAAGAAGCCAATAGACCAAGTTAGGTTCAAAATTGCATGAAACGTGAAAAGCTTGTCCATGCATAGAATTGAGCATTCCTAAGGCATCAAAATGGACCGTTATGCTCTATTTAGTGTTCTTAGAAGTCTTAGCTTGCTAGTTTAGCTTTTGGACAACGTTTCGTTAGGTAAAGAAGCCAATAGACCAAGTTAGGTTCAAAATGGCACGAAACGTGAAAAACTTCTTCATGCATAGAATTGAGCATTCCCAAGGCATCAAAATAGACCGTTATACTCAATTTAGTGTTCTTAGAAGTCTTAACTTGCTAGCTTAGCTTTTGGACATCGTTTCGTTAGGTAAAGAAGCCAATAGACCAAGTTAAGTTCAAAATGGCACGAAACGTTAATAAGTTGTCCATGCATAGAATTGAGCATTCCTAAGGCATCAAAACGGACCTTTATGCTCTATTTAGTGTTCTTAGAAGTCTTAACTTGCTGGTTTAGCTTTTGGACATCGTTTCGTTAGGTAAAGAAGCCAATAGACCAAGTTAAGTTTAAAATGGCACGAAACGTGAAAACTTGTGCATGCATAGAATTGAGCATTCCTAAGTCATCAAAATGGACCGTTATGTTCTATTTAGTGTTCTTAGAAGTCTTAACTTGCTAGTTTAGCTTTTGGACATCGTTTCGTGAGGTAAAGAAGCCAATAGACCAAGTTAGGTTCAAAATTGCATGAAACGTGAAAAGCTTGTCCATGCATAGAATTGAGCATTCCTAAGGCATCAAAATGGACCGTTATGCTCTATTTAGTGTTCTTAGAAGTCTTAGCTTGCTAGTTTAGCTTTTGGACAACGTTTCGTTAGGTAAAGAAACCAATAGACCAAGTTAGGTTCAAAATGGCACGAAACGTGAAAAACTTCTTCATGCATAGAATTGAGCATTCCCAAGGCATCAAAATAGATCGTTATACTCAATTTAGTGTTCTTAGAAGTCTTAACTTGCTAGCTTAGCTTTTGGACATCGTTTCGTTAGGTAAAGAAGCCAATAGACCAAGTTAGGTTCAAAATTGCATGAAACGTGAAAAGCTTGTCCATGCATAGAATTGAGCATTCCTAAGGCATCAAAATGGACCGTTATGCTCTATTTAGTGTTCTTAGAAGTCTTAGCTTGCTAGTTTAGCTTTTGGACAACGTTTCGTTAGGTAAAGAAGCCAATAGACCAAGTTAGGTTCAAAATGGCACGAAACGTGAAAAACTTCTTCATGCATAGAATTGAGCATTCCCAAGGCATCAAAATAGACCGTTATACTCAATTTAGTGTTTTTAGAAGTCTTAACTTGCTAGCTTAGCTTTTGGACATCGTTTCGTTAGGTAAAGAAGCCAATAGACCAAGTTAAGTTCAAAATGGCACGAAACGTGAATAAGTTGTCCATGCATAGAATTGAGCATTCCTAAGGCATCAAAATGGACCTTTATGCTCTATTTAGTGTTCTTAGAAGTCTTAACTTGCTGGTTTAGCTTTTGGACATCGTTTCGTTAGGTAAAGAAGCCAATAGACCAAGTTAGGTTCAAAATTGCATGAAACGTGAAAAACTTGTCCATGCATAGAATTGAGCATTCCTAAGGCATCAAAATGGACCGTTATGTTCTATTTAGTGTTCTTAGAAGTCTTAACTTGCTAGTTTAGCTTTTGGACATCGTTTCGTTAGGTAAAGAAGCCAATAGACCAAGTTAGGTTCAAAATTGCATGAAACGTGAAAAGCTTGTCCATGCATAGAATTGAGCATTCCTAAGGCATCAAAATGGACCTTTATGCTCTATTTAGTGTTCTTAGAAGTCTTAACTTGCTGGTTTAGCTTTTGGACATCGTTTCGTTAGGTAAAGAAGCCAATAGACCAAGTTAGGTTCAAATTTGCATGAAACGTGAAAAACTTGTCCATGCATAGAATTGAGCATTCCTAAGGCATCAAAATGGACCGTTATGCTCTATTTAGTGTTCTTTGAAGTCTTAGCTTGCTAGTTTAGCTTTTGGACAACGTTTCGTTAGGTAAAGAAGCCAATAGACCAAGTTAGGTTCAAAATGGCACGAAACGTGAAAAACTTCTTCATGCATAGAATTGAGCATTCCCAAGGCATCAAAATAGACCGTTATACTCAATTTCGTGTTCTTAGAAGTCTTAACTTGCTAGCTTAGCTTTTGGACATCGTTTAGTTAGGTAAAGAAGCCAATAGACCAAGTTAAGTTCAAAATGGCACGAAACGTGAATAAGTTGTCCATGCATAGAATTGAGCATTCCTAAGGCATCAAAATGGACTGTTATGCTCTATTTAGTGTTCTTAGAAGTCTTAATTTGCTAGTTTAGCTTTTGGACAACGTTTCGTTAGGTAAAGAAGCCAATAGACCAAGTTAGGTTCAAAATGGCACGAAACGTGAAAAACTTGTGCATGCATAGAATTGAGCATTCCTAAGGCATCAAAATGGACCGTTATGTTCTATTTAGTGTTCTTAGAAGTCTTAACTTGCTAGTTTAGCTTTTGGACATCGTTTCGTTAGGTAAAGAAGCCAATAGACCAAGTTAGGTTCAAAATTGCATGAAACGTGAAAAGCTTGTCCATGCATAGAATTGAGCATTCCTAAGGCATCAAAATGGACCGTTATGCTCTATTTAGTGTTCTTAGAAGTCTTAGCTTGCTAGTTTAGCTTTTGGACAACGTTTCGTTAGGTAAAGAAGCCAATAGACCAAGTTAGGTTCAAAATGGCACGAAACGTGAAAAACTTCTTCATGCATAGAATTGAGCATTCCCAAGGCATCAAAATAGACCGTTATACTCAATTTAGTGTTCTTAGAAGTCTTAACTTGCTAGCTTAGCTTTTGGACATCGTTTCGTTAGGTAAAGAAGCCAATAGACCAAGTTAAGTTCAAAATGGCACGAAACGTGAATAAGTTGTCCATGCATAGAATTGAGCATTCCTAAGGCATCAAAACGGACCTTTATGCTCTATTTAGTGTTCTTAGAAGTCTTAACTTGCTGGTGTAGCTTTTGGACATCGTTTCGTTAGGTAAAGAAGCCAATAGACCAAGTTAAGTTTAAAATGGCACGAAACGTGAAAAACTTGTGCATGCATAGAATTGAGCATTACTAAGTCATCAAAATGGACCGTTATGTTCTATTTAGTGTTCTTAGAAGTCTTAACTTGCTAGTTTAGCTTTTGGACATCGTTTCGTGAGGTAAAGAAGCCAATAGACCAAGTTAGGTTCAAAATTGCATGAAACGTGAAAAGCTTGTCCATGCATAGAGTTGAGCATTCCTAAGGCATCAAAATGGACCGTTATGCTCTATTTAGTGTTCTTAGAAGTCTTAGCTTGCTAGTTTAGCTTTTGGACAACGTTTCGTTAGGTAAAGAAACCAATAGACCAAGTTAGGTTCAAAATGGCACGAAACGTGAAAAACTTCTTCATGCATAGAATTGAGCATTCCCAAGGCATCAAAATAGACCGTTATACTCAATTTAGTGTTCTTAGAAGTCTTAACTTGCTAGCTTAGCTTTTGGACATCGTTTAGTTAGGTAAAGAAGCCAATAGACCAAGTTAAGTTCAAAATGGCACGAAACGTGAATAAGTTGTCCATGCATAGAATTGAGCATTCCTAAGGCATTAAAATGGACTGTTATGCTCTATTTAGTGTTCTTAGAAGTCTTAATTTGCTAGTTTAGCTTTTGGACAACGTTTCGTTAGGTAAAGAAGCCAATAGACCAAGTTAGGTTCAAAATGGCACGAAACGTGAAAAACTTGTGCATGCATAGAATTGAGCATTCCTAAGGCGTCAAAATGGACCGTTATGTTCTATTTAGTGTTCTTAGAAGTCTTAACTTGCTAGTTTAGCTTTTGGACATCGTTTCGTTAGGTAAAGAAGCCAATAGACCAAGTTAGGTTCAAAATTGCATGAAACGTGAAAAGCTTGTCCATGCATAGAATTGAGCATTCCTAAGGCATCAAAATGGACCTTTATGCTCTATTTAGTGTTCTTAGAAGTCTTAACTTGCTGGTTTAGCTTTTGGACATCGTTTCGTTAGGTAAAGAAGCCAATAGACCAAGTTAGGTTCAAAATTGCATGAAACGTGAAAAACTTGTCCATGCATAGAATTGAGCATTCCTAAGGCATCAAAATGGACCGTTATGTTCTATTTAGTGTTCTTAGAAGTCTTAACTTGCTAGTTTAGCTTTTGGACATCGTTTCGTTAGGTAAAGAAGCCAATAGACCAAGTTAGGTTCAAAATTGCATGAAACGTGAAAAGCTTGTCCATGCATAGAATTGAGCATTCCTAAGGCATCAAAATCGACCGTTATGCTCTATTTAGTGTTCTTAGAAGTCTTAGCTTGCTAGTTTAGCTTTTGGACAACGTTTCGTTAGGTAAAGAAGCCAATAGACCAAGTTAGGTTCAAAATGGCACGAAACGTGAAAAACTTCTTCATGCATAGAATTGAGCATTCCCAAGGCATCAAAATAGACCGTTATACTCAATTTAGTGTTCTTAGAAGTCTTAACTTGCTAGCTTAGCTTTTGGACATCGTTTAGTTAGGTAAAGAAGCCAATAGACCAAGTTAAGTTCAAAATGGCACGAAACGTGAATAAGTTGTCCATGCATAGAATTGAGCATTCCTAAGGCATCAAAATGGACTGTTATGCTCTATTTAGTGTTCTTAGAAGTCTTAATTTGCTAGTTTAGCTTTTGGACAACGTTTCGTTAGGTAAAGAAGCCAAATGACCAAGTTAGGTTCAAAATGGCACGAAACGTGAAAAACTTGTGCATGCATAGAATTGAGCATTCCTAAGGCATCAAAATGGACCGTTATGTTCTATTTAGTGTTCTTAGAAGTCTTAACATGCTAGTTTAGCTTTTGGACATCGTTTCGTTAGGTAAAGAAGCCAATAGACCAAGTTAGGTTCAAAATTGCATGAAACGTGAAAAGCTTGTCCATGCATAGAATTGAGCATTCCTAAGGCATCAAAATGGACCGTTATGCTCTATTTAGTGTTCTTAGAAGTCTTAGCTTGCTAGTTTAGCTTTTGGACAACGTTTCGTTAGGTAAAGAAGCCAATAGACCAAGTTAGGTTCAAAATGGCACGAAACGTGAAAAACTTCTTCATGCATAGAATTGAGCATTCCCAAAGTATCAAAATAGACCGTTATACTCAATTTAGTGTTCTTAGAAGTCTTAACTTGCTAGCTTAGCTTTTGGACATCGTTTCGTTAGGTAAAGAAGCCAATAGACCAAGTTAGGTTCAAAATTGCATGAAACGTGAAAAAGTTGTCCATGCATAGAATTGAGCATTCCTAAGTCATCAAAATGGACTGTTATGCTCTATTTAGTGTTCTTAGAAGTCTTAATTTGCTAGTTTAGCTTTTGGACAACGTTTCGTTAGGTAAAGAAGCCAATAGACCAAGTTAGGTTCAAAATGGCACGAAACGTGAAAAACTTCTTCATGCATAGAATTGAGCATTCCTAAGGTATCAAAATGGACTGTTATGCTCTATTTAGTGTTCTTAGAAGTCTTAATTTGCTAGTTTAGCTTTTGGACAACGTTTCGTTAAGTAAAGAAGCCAATAGACCAAGTTAGGTTCAAAATGGCACGAAACGTGAAAAACTTGTGCATGCATAGAATTGAGCATTCCTAAGTCATCAAAATGGACCGTTATGTTATATTTAATGTTATTAGAAGTCTTAACTTGCTAGTTTTGCTTTTGGACATCGTTTCGTTAGGTAAAGAAGCCAATAGACCAAGTTAGGTTCAAAATTGCATGAAACGTGAAAAGCTTGTCCATGCATAGAATTGAGCATTCCTAAGGCATCAAAATGGACCGTTATGCTCTATTTAGTGTTCTTAGAAGTCTTAGCTTGCTAGTTTAGCTTTTGGACAACGTTTCGTTAGGTAAAGAAGCCAATAGACCAAGTTAGGTTCAAAATGGCACGAAACGTGAAAAACTTCTTCATGCATAGAATTGAGCATTCCCAAGGTATCAAAATAGACCGTTATACTCAATTTAGTGTTCTTAGAAGTCTTAACTTGCTAGCTTAGCTTTTGGACATCGTTTCGTTAGGTAAAGAAGCCAATAGACCAAGTTAAGTTCAAAATGGCACGAAACGTGAATAAGTTGTCCATGCATAGAATTGAGCATTCCTAAGGCATCAAAATGGACCTTTATGCTCTATTTAGTGTTCTGAGAAGTCTTAACTTGCTAGTTTAGCTTTTGGACATCGTTTCGTTAGGTAAAGAAGCCAAATGACCAAGTTAGGTTCAAAATTGCATGAAACGTGAAAAAGTTGTCCATGCATAGAATTGAGCATTCCTAAGTCATCAAAATGGACTGTTATGCTCTATTTAGTGTTCTTAGAAGTCTTAATTTGCTAGTTTAGCTTTTGGACAACGTTTCGTTAGGTAAAGAGGCCAATAGACCAAGTTAGGTTCAAAATGGCATGAAACGTGAAAAACTTGTTCATGCATAGAATTGAGCATTCCTAAGGCATCAAAATGGACCGTTATACTCTATTTAGTGTTCTTAGAAGTCATAACTTGCTAGCTTAGCTTTTGGACATCGTTTCGTTAGGTAAAGAAGCCAATAGACCAAGTGAAGTTCAAAATGGCACGAAACGTGAAAAAGTTGTCCATGCATGGAATTGAGCATTCCTAAGGCATCAAAATGGACCGTTATGCTCTATTTAGTGTTCTTAGAAGTCTTAACTTGCTAGTTTAGCTTTTGGACAATGTTTCGTTACGTAAAGAAGCCAATAGACCAAGTTAGGTTCAAAATGGCTCGAAACGTGAAAAACTTGTCCATGCATAGAATTGAGCATTCCTAAGGCATTAAAATAGACCGTTATACTCTTTTAGTGTTCCTGGAAGTCTTAACTTGCTAGTTTAGCTTTTGGACAACGTTTCGTTAGGTAAAGAAGCCAATAGACCAAGTTAGGTTCAAAATGGCACAAAACGTTAAAAACTTGTCCATGCATAGAATTGAGCATTCCTAAGGCATCAAAATGGACCGTTATACTCTATTTAGTGTTCTTTGAAGTCTTAAATTTCTATTTTAGCTTTTGGACAACGTTTCGTTAGGTAAAGAAGCCAATAGACCAAGTCAAGTTCAAAATGACACGAAACATGAAAAACTTGCCATGCATAAAATTTAGCATTCCTAAGGCATTAAAATAGACCGTTATACTCTTTTTAGTGTTCTTGGAAGTCTTAACTTGCTAGTTTAGCTTTTGGACAGCGTTTCGTTAGGTAAAGAAGTCAATAGACCAAGTTAGGTTCAAAATGGCACGAAACGTGAAAAACTTGTCCATGCATAGAATTGAGTATTCCTAAGGCATTAAAATGGACCGTTATACTCTATTTAGTGTCCTTAGAAGTCTTAAGTTTCTAGTTTAGCTTTTGGACATCGTTTCGTTAGGTAAAGAAGCCAGTAGACCAAGTCAAGTTCAAAATGACACGAAACATGAAAAACTTGCCATGCATAGAATTGAGCATTCCTCATGCATTAAAATAGACCGTTATACTCTTTTTAGTGTTCTTGGAAGTCTTAACTTGCTAGTTTAGCTTTTGGACAACGTTTCGTTAGGTAAAGAAGCCAATAGACCAAGTTAGGTTCAAAATTGCACGAAACTTGAAAAACTTGTCAATGCATAGAATTGAGCTTTCCTAAGGCATCAAAATGGACCGTTATACTCTATTTAGTTTTCTTAGAAGTCTTAACTTGCTAGTTTAGCTTTTGGAAATCGTTTCGTTAGGTAAAGAAGCCAAAAGACCAAGTTAAGTTCAAAATGGCACGAAACATGGAAAACTTGCCACGCATAGAATTGAGTATTTCTAAGGCATCAAAATAGACCGTTATACTCTTTTTAGTGTTCTTGGAAGTCTTAACTTGCTAGTTTAGCTTTTGGACAACATTTCGTTAGGTAAAGAAGCCAATAGATCAAGTTAGGTTCAAAATTGCATGAAACGTGAACAACTTGTCCATGCATAGAATTGAGCATTCCTAAGGCATCAAAATGGACTGTTATGCTCTATTTAGTGTTCTTAGAAGTCTTAATTTGCTAGTTTAGCTTTTGGACAACGTTTCGTTAGGTAAAGAAGCCAATAGACTAAGTTAGGTTCAAAATGGCACGAAACGTGAAAAACTTGTGCATGCATAGAATTGAGCATTCCTAAGGCATCAAAATGGACCGTTATACTCTATTTAGCGTTCTTAGAAGTCTTAACTTGCTAGCTTAGCTTTTGGACATCATTTCGTTAGGTAAAGAAGCCAATAGAACAAGTTAAGTTCAAAATGGCACGAAACGTGAAAAACTTGTGCATGCATAGAATTGAGCATTCCTAAGGCATCAAAATGGACCGTTATACTCTATTTAGTGTTCTTAGAAGTCTTAACTTGCTACCTTAGCTTTTGGACATCGTTTCGTTAGGTAAAGAAGCCAATAGACCAAGTTAAGTTCAAAATGGCACGAAACGTGAATAAGTTGTCCATGCATAGAATTGAGCATTCCTAAGGCATCAAAATGGACCGTTATGCTCTATTTAGTGTTCTTAGAAGTCTTAACTTGCTATTTTAGCTTTTGGACATCGTTTCGTTAGGTAAAGAAGCCAATAGACCAAGTTAGGTTCAAAATTGCATGAAACGTGAAAAACTTGTCCATGCATAGAATTGAGCATTCCTAAGGCATTCAAAATGGACCGTTATGCTCTATTTAGTGTTCTTAGAAGTCTTAACTTGCTAGTTTAGCTTTTCGACATCGTTTCGTTAGGTAAAGAAGCCAATAGACCAAGTTAGGTTCAAAATTGCATGAAACGTGAAAAGCTTGTCCATGCATAGAATTGAGCATTCCTAAGGCATCAAAATGGACCGTTATGCTCTATTTAGTGTTCTTAGAAGTCTTAGCTTGCTAGTTTAGCTTTTGGACAACGTTTCGTTAGGTAAAGAAGCCAATAGACCAAGTTAGGTTCAAAATGGCACGAAACGTGAAAAACTTCTTCATGCATAGAATTGAGCATTCCCAAGGCATCAAAATAGACCGTTATACTCAATTTAGTGTTCTTAGAAATCTTAACTTGCTAGCTTAGCTTTTGGACATCGTTTCGTTAGGTAAAGAAGCCAATAGACCAAGTTAAGTTCAAAATGGCACGAAACGTGAATAAGTTGTCCATGCATAGAATTGAGCATTCCTAAGGCATCAAAATGGACCTTTATGCTCTATTTAGTGTTCTTAGAAGTCTTAACTTGCTGGTTTAGCTTTTGGACATCGTTTCGTTAGGTAAAGAAGCCAATAGACCAAGTTAAGTTCAAAATGGCACGAAACGTGAAAAACTTGTGCATGCATAGAATTGAGCATTCCTAAGTCATCAAAATGGACCGTTATGTTCTACTTAGTGTTCTTAGAAGTCTTAACTTGCTAGTTTAGCTTTTGGACATCGTTTCGTTAGGTAAAGAAGCCAATAGACCAAGTTAGGTTCAAAATTGCATGAAACGTGAAAAGCTTGTCCATGCATAGAATTGAGCATTCCTAAGGCATCAAAATGGACCGTTATGCTATATTTAGTGTTCTTAGAAGTCTTAGCTTGCTAGTTTAGCTTTTGGACAACGTTTCGTTAGGTAAAGAAGCCAATAGACCAAGTTAGGTTCAAAATTGCATGAAACGTGAAAAGCTTGTCCATGCATAGAATTGAGCATTCCTAAGGCATCAAAATGGACCGTTATGCTCTATTTAGTGTTCTTAGAAGTCATAGCTTGCTAGTTTAGCTTTTGGACAACGTTTCGTTAGGTAAAGAAGCCAATAGACCAAGTTAGGTTCAAAATGGCACGAAACGTGAAAAACTTCTTCATGCATAGAATTGAGCATTCCCAAGGCATCAAAATAGACCGTTATACTCAATTTAGTGTTCTTAGAAGTCTTAACTTGCTAGTTTAGCTTTTGGACATCGTTTCGTTAGGTAAAGAAGCCAATAGACCAAGTTAGGTTCAAAATTGCATGAAACGTGAAAAGCTTGTCCATGCATAGAATTGAGCATTCCTAAGGCATCAAAATGGACCGTTATGCTCTATTTAGTGTTCTTAGAAGTCTTAGCTTGCTAGTTTAGGTTTTGGACAACGTTTCGTTAGGTAAAGAAGCCAATAGACCAAGTTACGTTCAAAATGGCACGAAACGTGAAAAACTTCTTCATGCATAGAATTGAGCATTCCCTAAGGCATCAAAATAGACCGTTATACTCTATTTAGTGTTTTTAGAAGTCTTAACTTGCTAGTTTAGCTTTTGGACATCGTTTCGTTAGGTAAAGAAGCCAATAGACCAAGTTAGGTTCAAAATTGCATGAAACGTGAAAAGCTTGTCCATGCATAGAATTGAGCATTCCTAAGGCATCAAAATGGACCGTTATGCTCTATTTAGTGTTCTTAGAAGTCTTAAGCTTGCTAGTTTAGCTTTTGGACAACGTTTCGTTAGGTAAAGAAGCCAATAGACCAAGTAGGTTCAAAATGGCACGAAACGTGAAAACTTCTTCATGCATAGAATTGAGCATTCCCTAAGGCATCAAATAGACCGTTATACTCAATTTAGTGTTCTTAGAAGTCTTAACTTGCTAGCTTAGCTTTTGGACATCGTTTCGTTAGGTAAAGAAGCCAATAGACCAAGTTAAGTTCAAAATGGCACGAAACGTGAATAAGTTGTCCATGCATAGAATTGAGCATTCCTAAGGCATCAAAATGGACCTTTATGCTCTATTTAGTGTTCTTAGAAGTCTTAACTTGCTAGGTTTAGCTTTTGGACATCGTTTCGTTAGGTAAAGAAGCCAATAGACCAAGTTAAGTTCAAAATGGCACGAAACGTGAAAAACTTGTCATGCATAGAATTGAGCATTCCTAAGGCATCAAAATGGACCGTTATGCTTCTATTTAGTGTTCTTAGAAGTCTTAACTTGCTAGTTTAGCTTTTGGACATCGTTTCGTTAGGTAAAGAAGCCAATAGACCAAGTTAAGTTCAAAATTGCATGAAACGTGAAAAGCTTGTCCATGCATAGAATTGAGCATTCCTAAGGCATCAAAATGGACCGTTATGCTCTATTTAGTGTTCTTAGAAGTCTTAGCTTGCTAGTTTAGCTTTTGGACAACGTTTCGTTAGGTAAAGAAGCCAATAGACCAAGTTACGTTCAAAATGGCACGAAACGTGAAAAACTTCTTCCATGCATAGAATTGAGCATTCCCTAAGGCATCAAAATAGACCGTTATACTCAATTTAGTGTTCTTAGAAGTCTTAACTTGCTAGCTTAGCTTTTGGACATCGTTTCGTTAGGTAAAGAAGCCAATAGACCAAGTTAAGTTCAAAATGGCACGAAACGTGAATAAGTTGTCCATGCATAGAATTGAGCATTCCGAAGGCATCAAAATGGACCGTTATGCTCTATTTAGTGTTCTTAGAAGTCTTAACTTGCTAGTTTAGCTTTTGGACATCGTTTCGTTAGGTAAAGAAGCCAATAGACCAAGTTAAGTTCAAAATGGCACGAAACGTGAAAACTTGTGCATGCATAGAATTGAGCATTCCTAAGTCATCAAAATGGACCGTTATGTTCTATTTAGTGTTCTTAGAAGTCTTAACTTGCTAGTTTAGCTTTTGGACATCGTTTCGTTAGGTAAAGAAGCCAATAGACCAAGTTAGGTTCAAAATTGCATGAAACGTGAAAAGCTTGTCCATGCATAGAATTGAGCATTCCTAAGGCATCAAAATGGACCGTTATGCTCTATTTAGTGTTCTTAGAAGTATTAAGCTTGCTAGTTTAGCTTTTGGACAACGTTTCGTTAGGTAAAAAGCCAATAGACCAAGTTAGGTTCAAAATGGCACGAAACGTGAAAAACTTCTTCATGCATAGAATTGAGCATTCCTAAGGCATCAAAATAGACCGTTATACTCTATTTAGTGTTCTTAGAAGTCTTAACTTGCTAGCTTAGCTTTTGGACATCGTTTCGTTAGGTAAAGAAGCCAATAGACCAAGTTAAGTTCAAATGGCACGAAACGTGAATAAGTTGTCCATGCATAGAATTGAGCATTCCTAAGGCCATCAAAATAGACCGTTATACTCTAATTTAGTGTTCTTAGAAGTCTTAACTTGCTAGTTTAGCTTTTGGACATCGTTTCGTTAGGTAAAGAAGCCAATAGACCAAGTTAGGTTCAAAATGGCACTGAAACGTGAAAAGCTTGTCCATGCATAGAATTGAGCATTCCTAAGGCATCAAAATGGACCGTTATGCTCTATTTAGTGTTCTTAGAAGTCTTAACTTGCTAGTTTAGCTTTTGGACAACGTTTCGTTAGGTAAAGAAGCCAATAGACCAAGTTACGTTCAAAATGGCACGAAACGTGAAAAACTTCTTCATGCATAGAATTGAGCATTCCCTAAGGCATCAAAATAGACCGTTATACTCTATTTAGTGTTCTTAGAAGTCTTAACTTGCTAGTTTAGCTTTTGGACAACGTTTCGTTAGGTAAAGAAGCCAATAGACCAAGTTAGGTTCAAAATGGCACGAAACGTGAAAAACTTCTTCATGCATAGAATTGAGCATTCCTAAGGCATCAAAATAGACCGTTATACTCTATTTAGTGTTCTTAGAAGTCTTAACTTGCTAGTTTAGCTTTTGGACATCGTTTCGTTAGGTAAAGAAGCCAATAGACCAAGTTAGGTTCAAATTGCATGAAACGTGAAAAGCTTGTCCATGCATAGAATTGAGCATTCCTAAGGCATCAAAATGGACCGTTATGCTCTATTTAGTGTTCTTAGAAGTCTTAGCTTGCTAGTTTAGCTTTTGGACAACGTTTCGTTAGGTAAAGAAGCCAATAGACCAAGTTACGGTTCAAAATGGCACGAAACGTGAAAAACTTCTTCATGCATAGAATTGAGCATTCCCAAGCCATCAAAATAGACCGTTATACTCAATTTAGTGTTCTTAGAAGTCTTAACTTGCTAGCTTAGCTTTTGGACATCGTTTCGTTAGGTAAAGAAGCCAATAGACCAAGTTAAGTTCAAAATGGCACGAAACGTGAATAAGTTGTCCATGCATAGAATTGAGCATTCCTAAGGCATCAAAATAGGACCTTTATGCTCTATTTAGTGTTCTTAGAAGTCTTAACTTGCTGGTTTAGCTTTTGGACATCGTTTCGTTAGGTAAAGAAGCCAATAGACCAAGTTAAGTTCAAAATGGCACGAAACGTGAAAAACTTGTGCATGCATAGAATTAGAGCATTCCTAAGTCATCAAAATGGACCGTTAAGTTCTATTTAGTGTTCTTAGAAGTCTTAACTTGCTAGTTTAGCTTTTGGACATCGTTTCGTTAGGTAAAGAAGCTAATAGACCAAGTTAGGTTCAAAATTGCATGAAACGTGAAAAGCTTGTCCATGCATAGAATTGAGCATTCCTAAGGCATCAAAATGGACGTTATGCTCTATTTTAGTA